>NC_056737.1:978054443-978211943 GCF_019279795.1 Protopterus annectens | reverse complement strand
CTCTCATGGCCAGAAGAGCATCCACTTGATTTAAGGCCTCTGACCATTGATGTTTTGGCAGATCTGGCCAACCGTGAGCCCTTGGCAAAGTGTGAAAGTGGAATTTGTAACACATCCAATACCCATCTGTCCTGGGTAATATGAGTCCAATTTCTGTAAAAAAAGAGACAATTTTCCTCCGAGAGGGGCATCCAGGTGAAGGGGTCCTGTAGCCCAACCGAGAGAGTCATTGAGTTTGCTTTCTTTGAGATTGGGATCTGTCTTCTCCCCTTCTAGGTGAAGAAGCAGTCCATTGTCTAGATCTGTAAGAGGCCTGACCTTGACCACGACCTCTGGAGCGTCTATATCTTCCCCTTTGAGGCCTGTCAGACGTGGGAAAGGACCAATTTTTAGAGGGCCAATTCCTGGAAAATCTAGGAGGCTGAACTTGCAAGAAATCTTTTACAGTCTGCATAGACTTTGCCTTTTCTTCCATCTTTTTAATAACTTCCTCAGCCTTGGATCCAAAAAGAACATCATGTTGAACAGAGGCATCTAATAACTTAGCCTTAACCTGTTCAGGTAAACTTTGTTCACGAAGCCAGGCATGTCTCCTGATAACAGTACCAGAGGCTGCAGCCCTGCAAGAAGCATCCAAAGCATCAAAACCACAATGTAAACTATGTTTGTTCACTTGTTCAGTAGCATGCAAGACATCCTGAAGTTCCTTATCCTCTGCACAAGCAGGAAGGGAAGCAAGCTTTTGCTTTAAAACAGACAAAAGAAATTGCTGATACTTAAACATATGAAACTAGCAATTTAAAGCCCTTACAGACAGGGTAGCAGAAGTATATACCTTTTTCCCCACCTGTCTAAAGCACGAGAATCCTTCTCAGAGGGAATAGGATTTTTAGAAGTAGCAACCTTAGCAGCCTTAGAGCCCTGAGAAATAGTTTCAGGATCCAGAAGGGTTTTTAAATAAGAATAAATGAGAGTCAGGAACCCTATAAAATCTATCAGGCTTAGAAGGAGCAGGAGGCATGGAATCAGGATTCAAATTAGCCTCAGAAAAGCATCATCTACAATGTCCAAAACAGGAGGGATAGCTAAAGGTATGCTGAGGAAGAAGAAGAAATTCCCTAAGCCTCTTCTTGGAAGCAGAATACTCCTGTCCTTCCCAATGAAAATGTTCCCTCATCTCATGCAAGGTTTCCCCAAAAGAGAAATCCTCAGGCGGAGAGGCCGAGGGTAAAGAGTCCTCAGCATCCGAATCCTCATAAGGAGGAAAGGAATAGTCCTGATCTGTGGAAGAAACAGAAGATACAGAAGCCTGGTCAGTGGAATCCAGACTAACATCCTGTCGAGGCCTTTTCTCAGGAGGGGGGTGAGAACCCCTAATCATTGTAAGCAAATCTTCAGCCATCTTTAATAATTGCTTCTGTGTCCTGGGAGTAGATTCAGAAGCAGCTTGAGCAGGAACTTTAGACTTAACAGGAGTCTTTGTCTTTGCCTTTGAAATAGTGATGTGAGTATGCCTGAAAACCCCCTCAGAAGCCGGTACCTGCACAGCGGTTCCGGACCCATCTGAAGGAGCGAGGTCCGAAGGTCCTGCAGCAGTTAAAATAGTGGGCCTTGATGGCTTCCCATGGGAGTCCGTATCGGCCATCGGTTCAGAAGTGGCGGACGACAGGGGCTGCAAAAGCACCTCACTGACGACAGCCGAACCGGACGCTGGCTCCAGCTGCAACGAGTCCTGTTTGGACCTCGGAGGCCTGTCTTTGTCTTTGCGCTTCTTTTGAATTCCGGTAGTGTCCGACGACATTCTATAATTGAAGCGTCTGCCAAAATAATTTAAAGCCCAATTGTACCTGCGCTTGATAGTAAGAGAGTTGAACCTGGCATAGAACCGACAACAAGAAACGTCGTGGTCAGGGCCTAAGCAAGGTAGACAGTAAGAGTGAAAATCTTTATGAGGTATTTGTTTCCCACACGTTATACAATTATTAACTTTTTCTGACATCGGAGGAACAAGAAAAAGATTCCCCAACGGGGTACTTAGCTTTGAGAAGAGAAGTAAGAACTTCGTACCGACAACAACAAAATACGCTGTTCGAAAATCGCCAACCAACGACTTGCGAGCTGCTTGAGAAGATGGCGTCGGCTGAGGGCTATGTACCAGAGCGTACTGACGTCAGGGTACTAGCTTGTACAGCCGACACCGGACCCAGACTTTGGGATTCTGGCCGACCTCGGGCTGCCTGCCGGCAGGAGCACCCTACAGTTATGACTGCAACAGTGAAACACGAAGAACATCAATATAAATATATCTTGGAGGATGTACATGTTTCTCAAATATGCAACAAAATCTAGATGATTTAGGAGTTTTGCCTGGAAATGTTTACATTGATATTTTTATACCCCGAGCAGACTCCAGAGAATATTTCCTCAAGCAGACAGGAAATGCTGGAGGTGTGAAGGGGAAGAAATAGGTAATTGGGAACATATTTTCTGGGAGTGCTGTGAGCTGGCGGACTTTAAGGATTCCCTGCATGAAGCACAGCTGGAGATGCTGGATGGGTGGATTGGTTTGATGAGGGACATGATTGTTCTGAGCTACAGAACTGGAATTGCCTAGACATGGTAAGGCTTTGTTGTGTCCAATAATGATGGCTGCTAAGAAAGCAATTACTAGAAAATGGAAATCAAAATTTAAACCAACTATACTAGAAGCAGTGAATATAGAAAAAGAGATAAAACAACTGGAATTGCGATCTTTAGAAAGGGGTAGGAGAAAACTACATAGGAAAAATGGGAATTGTGGGAACAATACATACAAGGGAGGAATAAAGTTTAAAAGGTGGCATGACTTAATGAGGTATGTAATATCGGAGTGAGAAAAATTGGGTAGATAAGTGATGTATAATGTTTGCAACTGGGTGTGTTAGTACGATATGTGATATACAATGCTTGCAACTAGGATTCTGTCTGTGTGGTTTGTTTTCATTTATATAAACGTATGACTGCCTATGCAGTAAGTGATCATTTAATAAACATGTTTCTTGTTTAAAAAAAAAGGCAGGAACTGAATAATTTATGTAACACAAATTTGGTTATATGATATATGGCAATATACGTGAAGTATAATGTTTATGTCAGTATAGTTTGATTACTTTTATTTGAATGTTAATTTACCCATGTCACAAGTGATAATTCAATAAAGGGGTTTAAAAAAAAGTTGAAACTGTTACAGAAATCCAAGGCTTCTAATAAGATTCCACATCAGCAGAAGGGATGAACAGGAGTACAGGACACCTGCAGGCCAACTGTGGGAGAATGAATCTGTGGGTGACCGTCCTCCTTAGGGAATTATGCTTTAGAAATGTGGGGCATTAGGTGTTCAAATGGTGAAGCAGAGAGGTCCCAGCAAGGTGTCCCCCACTTCCTGAATACGCTGCGTGCTTTTCAGGGATCACTTGTGGGGCAAAAGGATGTGCCTGCTGAGTTTGATCGCAATCATGTTGGAAGACCTGGGTACATATGTTACAATTAAAAAGTACTGCAAAATCAGGACCCAATCCCATACTCTTATCCCTTCCTGGTCGAGGGATAATACTGGGTTCTCCTTGCTTGTTCAAGTACCACACAATCATCATGTTGTCCGACTGTATTACAACTGAGCTATGAGACAGCTTGTCCTGAAATGGCTACAACACTAGAAAGACTGCTCTCCACACACAGAGAGGAAATGGTACTCACTGTGGCCACCTGGTCCTCAAGTTAAGAACGGAGCTCCCCAGTTGGCAGCTGTTTCAGATTCTGACACTTTGTTTGATCTCTCCCTGAAAAATTAATGTACTCACCATAACTATGCAACTGTGTTGTTCATTTTCATTCTTTCTCAACTGATGGGTCTTGAATCTGTCCTTGGATCCAGCACAGCTGCATTTACTAGACTTTTGGCTCCAACTCTCAAGCTCCTCCCTTTACCCATAATGCCCCAGTTACTCTGTAATACCTCAGATCAAGTTTGCTGCCCCAAAACCAACAAAAAGAATTAATCTCAGGTCAAGATGCAAGAAAGGCTAGCAGAGAGGACTGGGTCTCAAACATGGAACAGATATTCCACGACAACCAAAAGGTCACTCCAGGAAAAAAGGGAAGGGGAATGAATGTGGGAAGTTAATGAGGAATGAAAAAGGACAACACGGATGCACAGTTATGGTGAGTGCATAACTTTAATATCTGCATAACTTTAATATCTGATGTTACCATTTTCATTTGATCAACTGACAGGACAGAGTTCCCAGCTACCTGAATCCTGCGTGGTCCTCAGGGCAGGATATTGCATATTATTGCAGAACCAAAGGTGGCCCTGCTTCTAGAATGAAATCCAATTTGTAATGAGTGAAAAATGTTATAACCATTGGACTATGTAGCTGCAGCACAAGTGTCATCAATTGAAGTCCCAGACCAGAAAGTGGATGAAGACACCATGGACCTGGTGGAGTGTGCTTTGAATGTCTGGAGAAGGACAAACCTAGTAGACTATAAACAAAGGATGCATAGTCTATCAACCATCTGGCTAATGTAACTTTAGAAACTTTTCTACCCAATTTGATGTGAGAATGAGACAGACAATTGATCTGTCTTTCCAAAATCTTTTCTTCTATGGAGATAAAAGGAGAGCTGTCTATGTATATCCAAGAGATGAAGCATGTATTCACCATTATTAGCAAAACTGGGAAAAAAGATGCAAATTAATAACTTAGGAAATATTTGCCTCTGAGTCGACTTTGAGCAAGGAGGATGGATTGGTCCTTAAAGTAACTATCTTTGTGGAAGATCAAATATGGGGATTTTAAAGAGAGTATGACGCCAGGATACTAGTCTCGCAAATTTAATAGCCACTACAAAAGAAGTTTTCCAACATAAAAAAATTTAGGTTGGATCTAGCTGCTGGCTGAAATGGACTGAATCAAACCCTGCATTAAAACTTTTAAATCCCAGTGTGGGGTCGGGTCCTTCACTAGAAGCCCAAGTAAAAAGGTACCTTTAAGGAAAGCCTTACACAATTTTGATAAAGCTACAGAGTAAGTATTTTCCCCTGAACAGAAATTAGATATTGCTTCCAAATGCACTTTGATAGTTGAGAAACTAGCCCTTCTTGAAAAATAGATACTAAAAACTCCAGGACAGCAGTAATAGGGGAGGTGAAGGGGGTCCAATTCTCTCTGGAAAGCCTAAATGGAGACTCTCTCATTTACTCTCCAAGATCCTCCTGGTAGAGGCAAATCGGAGATGGTAGCAATATCTGTCAGACTGGAAAGGAAAACCAGGGCTGTCTAATCACTGGAACTAAAGAAACCATGCGATCAACTTGATGCCTCCAATGTCTTGGTGAGTCATCCCCATGGGATGAGACAGTCAGGTTTGGAGTCCAGTATCTAGACTGGATAGCAAAGGTGAGACCAAAGGAAAGGGCACCATACTTGATCGGGCCAAAGAGGAGCAATTAGGATAACCACGCTTTTCAAGTGAAGTGCCACCTGTAACAATTTGTGAATGAGAGGTACCGGGGATAAGCATAAAGGAGACAGGAGGGCCAAACATGCACCACAGCATCTCTCAGTGATTCCTCCAGAAAGGGGGATCAAGGCACTTGTGAGGAGAAGCAGAGATCACAGCAAGGTTGACCCCACTGACAGAAAATCCTTTCCACTACTAACTGATTGAGAAACCAGTCATGAGGCATCAGAATGGATCTGCTGAGATGGATTTCCCAGAGATGTGATTTGCCATAAGAAAGCAGTTGGAGAAAACCCACTGCTACACATACTGGCTCTCGACAAAGGGGATAAAATTGGGTTCACTCATTTGTTGATGCACTAGACCACAGGCATGTCGGTTCCAACTGCAATCGCCCCAAGGGGAAGGGCATTCTGGAAGTCCTGCAAAGCTAGGAGGACCATTCTCATCTCCAAGACACTGATGTGTGAATTGGTGTCTTCTGCAGAGCACATGCTTTGGACTGTGCTTCCCAGGAAATGTCTCCCCACCCCAATTGGGAGGCGTCCGTGTTTACTGTGGTTACTGGGGGATGGAAAACAAGAGGGCAGCCTTGAGAAACTTCACCTGACTGAATCCACCATTGTCAGTGGTCTTTGCATACTTGCGTGAGTTTGACTGGTGAAGACAAGGGATGTCAAAGAACTGACCACTGAACAACTAGAGTCCACTGAAGAATGTGCATATAAAGGCAAACCATGGGAACCAAGGTAATGGCTGCTGCCATCGACCCTAAAGTCTGAAGAACCAACCTGGCTGGAGAAGGATGTGAAATCACTTGTTTTACTTGACACCTGATGGTCTGCACTCTGTGTGGTGGAAGGGATGCTATCTGACCAACTGTGTACAAATAATCATCTATGAATTCCTGGCTCTGAACAAGTTGAAGATGTGATTTGCAGAAGTTGACTGTGATGCCTACGGATTGACATAACGGGAGCAAGTAGTCCCTGGATTTTTTGAGTAGATGCCTGTGTGGGGCAGTGAGGAGTCAGTCATCTAGAAATGGAAATGCTCAGAATCACAGCAGTTTCAAGTGAGCAGCTACCACTGCCATACATTAACGCCCTTGGGGCTGCGGCGAGATCAAAGGGCAGGGCTCTGAACTGACTGTGACTGTTCGCCAACCAAAAGCACAATTATCTTTGGGAGCAACTGCTCACCTTGATATGACAGTACGTGTCCTGAAGATCAATGGACCACATCCAACTTGTCATTTTTCAGAAATGGACTAAACCATGACCATTCCAAACTTTGAGTTCTTTACAAACTGATTCAGTTTACCAGGATCCAGAACTGATCCCAGGTCCATGGCTTTCCCTGGTGCTAAAAAACCTTGAGTAGGTTTCAAATCCTCTTCGGTGGTGGGACATCATGGATGACTTTTGCCTAGCAGCTTTCAAAATTTCTACAGCTGGTGCCTCCCTCTGACTGGCTGGAAATTTGGGGAGCATTTTGTTTTTGTTTGGGGGATATGATTTTGAGCACTCTAGTATATTTTGTGATAGATGCCCAGGTGTCTGGGAGCAGAGACAAGCACCCCTCAACTGCCTCCAGGGATGAGCAGTCAGGCAACCATTCAGGAGCACTGAAAGGGTTTATTTATCCAAGAAGGTGTCTTGGAAACCTTGGTTTTGCAGGCCTCCTCTGTCACAAGGATGTCATCTTCCCTTAGAACCCCCCCCCTCTTCCTCTGGGGGAAGCATCTCCTCGTAGGTCTTGGAAAGGACCCTGGGACCTATGGAACCACATTTTTTTACCCCTCACTGATTCCTGGTAAAGGATCTCTGAGGGGTAGAAAAATGGATTCTCACAGCACACATCTTTCCATTCTGCTCACTCCAGGAAAGCGTCCCCTTAACAGTGTGACCAAACAAGGACAATCCATCAAAAGAAGCACTAATGAATGAAGACTTGAACGGCACTGCAAAGTCACAAACACATCCAAGCATGTTTCCTTACAGCTACGCCTGAACCCGCCACCTATGAGGTTCCCTCAGCAGCATGGGAAATTAACTTCATGGACACATTAGAGATGGACTGAAGGGTTGCCAGCTGTGAAGAAATCTTTTTTGGTCCTCCAAAGTCATGGACTCAAAGGGATTTGGAAAGGTCTTTAGTCAAATCCTTACATAAACTGTTGAAATGTGCCAAATAATTCAGCAACTATACGGCAAAGGTCACAGAGGTATAAATACACTTCTCAAATCTGTCCAAAACCATGGACTAATTGTTACTGGGATGGACAGGGATGCTCTGCTAGCTTTTTTTTTGGGTAGCTGCCACCACAACTATGCATCAACTGGGATCCCCTTGCTCAAGTGAGGCATGTCCTTAGGAGGGGCAAGAAACTTCTCAGAATGGCAGAGAATGGGTTCTACCATATCCAGTTCTTTCCATGTCCAGCAAGAGACTAGATCTATAAGCTCAACAGTCAGGGGGAAAACACCCAAGAAGCAGACAAGCCAGACCTGAAAGCTTCCAGGAACACTGACTCCATATTCACATCATCTGGTGGATACCTTGGGGACCCCTCCCCTTCATCGAAATCAGTGTCTTCAGTGAGCAATTCCTGAGGGGAGTCTATGTGCCTGCTCTTGCACAATCTCTTTCAAGAAGCCTCCTCAGTGGGATAGTCTGGAGAGGTGTCCGAAGAGAAGGGAATGTCCTTGAGGAGGACTGTCTTGATCCTTGATTGGGCCACCTGTCCCCTGCAGGATAGGTTTGGGAGGATCAGAGCTTTGACCCGATGGTGGAAGGGCTGCAGGAGCCTAAGAAAAGTGTAGTCATGTGTCTTGGATGAGAGAAGACCCTCTCCACCACCTAAAAGGCACACGGTCCTAGTGAAGCCATAGCAGCTTGCACCGGGGCCGAAACCCCTGATGCCATAATGCCCCAACCCTGCTCAAACCCCTGTATCAAGGAGGGGAGTAGGACCCAAGCTGTCAAACACCAAAGCCTCAAGGGGTAGGGACGGCTCCAGCAACCAGACCTGGAACTGATGTGTTGGTTTCAAAATGTGTCCTGTTCTAAAGGGATTGGAGCCAGAAGAGTCAGGGACACAGCAGGGGTCAAAGATCATGCTGTCTTTAGATCAGATGTAAACATTCTCAGGATTCTGAGATCCAAGGGCTCTGAAATCACTGGTCAGATCGGAGAAGGAGAAATTATAGTGTGGGAAACAGATGGGAGACTCGCAGATCTGACGGGAGACAGACGAGATAACCAATCAAAGCTCTGAGGAAATTTCTCATCATCTTATCCACACAAGCTTCAGAAAGGCTCCTGGAGGACTTGATGGAAGAAGTAGTACACTGTGGTCAGGAACCTCTCTCTGGCATCTCTTGGGGAGGAAGACAAGAGTGTGGAGCTAAGGAGAGAGAGGCTATGGAGAGAACCTGGGGGAATGGTCCTCAAAAGACTGACTTTAAGAATTGGATACAACTTTTTCTATAATTTGACAGGAGGTTCCAAAATTGGAATGGATTTTGCAGTGTGTGTGTGGGAGACCACTTCCAAGATGGTTTTGCCTCTGAAGAGGGCTTAATATTTTTGTGGGGGCTTGAGGCATAGAAGTGGGAACTTGCAGAGATGAGGGTAACAGGCCCTTTAGGACCAGTTTGTCATGATGGCCACTAAGGGCCCTGGTGTTAAAGCCAACACAAATCATGCACTCAGTGTCCAAGTGCGCAGTGCCCAAACAAACACACACCATATAAGCAAAAACAAAAAACGAACAGGCAACAGATCCTTCGACACTTTATTAAAGCTAGCGCTTTCACTGAAACAAGTGAATCAGCTTCTTCAGACGGAGTAAAAAACTCGCAGTCTCCCAGTTTAAACACTCATATTAAACTCAGAGCCAATAAGCAATTAATCACAAACATAATGTCATCATTCAGTTTCTTAATTAAAGCAATATTACCGGTATTTGTAAATAAAAAAAAAAAAAGTTTAAATTATATATACATCAAAAATCACTTCAAATAAAGAAATCAAAAAAACAACTTTAAACCTTGTTCTTTTAGTTAAATACTAACCAAACCCTTCCAAAAACCAAATACTCTTAAAACACTAAATCTTATTCATTTAAAAGCAACATAATTAATATTACTACTCATGCTGTATAAATGTATATAAAACTATGTACAAAAAACTAGTGAATTATGCACCATAACTGTCCTAAACCTATCTAAAAAAAAAGTTATGTGCTCATCATAATGTTCCATCTGAGTAGGAAACTTCATTTGTCAGAAACCTGTGGGTATCGGATCCGACCTGGATCCAAGCCGGCAGCTTTCCGAGCTCCAAACTCCTCCCTTTACCCATAACACCCTGCTACCTCCTTCCAAACCCCAGATCGCGTTTGCCCATTTAAGTAATATCACAAGACAATACCACACCCTGAAAGGGAAACCTAACCTAAGGTTTAAGAAAGGCTGAAACCATACCCAATGGTCCCGATATCTAAAGAACCCAGTTAGGGGGAAAGAGAGAGGGTCGGTTGCTGACAAATTAAGTTACCTACTCAGATGGAATGTTATTGTGAGTACATAACTTCTTTATCTGAAGTAGTTAACTTCATTTGATCAGCAACTCGTGGGACAGAGTCCCCAGCTACCGAAACACTTGGGAGGTCCTCACGGAAGGATATTCCGGAACACTGCAGAGCCAAAGGCTGGTCTACCTCTGCATATTAAATCCAACTTATAATGAGAGATAAAAGTGCGTGAAGAGGCCAAGGTAGCTGCAGAACAAATGTCATCCAGGGGAACCCTTGATCAAAATGCAGCAGAAGTAGCCATTGAACGGGTAGAGTGAGCATGAACCCCTAAAGGCTCAGGCAGACCAGATATCTTGTATGAAAGTAAAATGCAGTTAGAAATCCATCTGGTTATAGTCACCTTCGACACAGGCCTCCCCAAGAAGGGCTTAGCAAAAGAAACAAAGAGCTGCTCAGATATTTGAAGGACAGCTGTTCTGTGCAAATAAAAATGTAACTGTCTATGCACATCTAATAGATGAAGTTTACATTCTCCTTTACTCTGACAGTTAGTGGTAGATTAATAGACTGATTAATGTTCGCCTCAGATGCCACTTTAGGTAAAAAGGTTGGATTAGTCCTGAGAAAGACCCTGTCTTTATGGAAGACAAGATACGGGGGTATAATACAGAGGGCCTGAAGTTCCGACACCCTTCTAGCTGAGGTGACAGCTATTAAGAAAGCAGTTTTCCAACATAGGAATTTCAAATCAACCGAAGCTGCAGGTTCAAAGGGGGGTCTGGTCAGAGCATGAAGGACCAAGGTCAGGTCCCATGGGGGAACAGAATTTCTAATGGAAGGCCTTAAGAGAAAGGTGCTTTCAAGAACGTCTTACAAATCTTAGTGGAGGATAAGGGACTGAAGCGGTCTCCAATGTGGAAATGAGATATAGCAGCCATATGCACCTTTACAGTAGAAGAGCTTGCCCCTTGTTGAAAGATATGAGACAGGAAATCAAGCACTGCTGGAATAGGCGCAGTGAAAGGACCAAATTCCTATCAGAGGCCCAGATGGAAAAGCTCTTCCATTTGCTACTGTAAACCTTCCTGGTAGAGGGCTTATGTGCCGCTACCAGGATGGATCTCACTGCAGACGAGATACCGGGAGTCCTAGCAACTAATGGAACTGGATCAACCAAGCTGAGTGCTTGAGGTTGACCAGATTTCGGGGTTCCAATCCCAAAGGATGAGATATCAGATCCGGGATGGGATCTAAGATCCAAAGAGGAGCTATGAGATGAGACCGTAGGAACGGGAACCACGTTTGACGAGGCCAGAATGGGGCTATGAGGATAATCTTGTTCCCCAACCGACGAGCTTTCTGTAAGAATTTTGTCATCAACGGAAGAGGAGGGTAAGCAAAAAGAAGACTGGATGGCTAAGCATGAACTAGAGCGTCTCTGGGGCTTTCCCCCGGGGGGGATTAGAGCGAAAAACTCGCTTCACTTCGCGTTTGAAGGTGATGGAAGAGATCGCAACAAGGCTGGCTCCACTTGGGGAAGATCTGTTTCGCTACTAAGGGGGTCAGAGAACACTCGTAAGGTGAGAGGATAGTTCCACTCAGCTTGTCCGCCAGGATGTTGGATCGACCCGGAATGTGCGTTGCTAACAGAAAGCAGTTGGTGGACATCGCCCAATCCCAAACTCTCATGGCCTCTCGACAAAGAGGATAAGACCTGGTTCCCCCCTGTTTGTTGATGTACCAGACCACTGACATGTCTGTCTGAATTGCAATAGTCCCTGGAGGGAGAAGGGCACGAAGGGCCTGCAATGCTACAAACACCGCTCTCATCTCCAGAACACTGATATGCAGAACGGTCTCTGTCTGAGTCCACATACCTTGGATAGTCCTGCCCATGCAATGCACCCCGCACCCAAGGCGAGAAGCATCCATTGTTACCGTGGCTTGGGGCTGTGGCATTATAAACGGTAGTCCTTCCCGAAGTTCCCGAAACTGGATCCACCACATGAGGGAATCCCTGCAAACTCTGCTGAGGTGGATCGGAGAGTCCACAGGATGCTGAAGGATGGACCACTGGACCTGCAAGGTCCACTGAAGAATCCTCATGTGCAAGCGTGCTACGGGCGAAAGGGTGATTGCTGCTGCCATGGACTCTAACGCTCTCAGGACTAATTCTGCTGACGGGGCCGGAAGCTGAAGGAGGGCTAAGACGTGAAACGTCAAGCTGCAAAGTCTGTCCGAAGTCAAAAAAGCCTTGGTTTGAAGTGTTTCTATCCTGGCCCCAATGAAGTCCAGGACCTGTACAGGTTTAAGAGAAGACTTCCTGTGGTGTATAGTGATATAGTGATTCCCAACTGGGAAGCCAAGAGCAGGAAGTAATCCCTGGCTAAGCAAAGTAGATGCCTGGTGGGTGCAGTAAGGAGCCAGTCGTCTATGTATGGAAAAACCTGTATTCCTTGAAGCCTCAGGTGGGCTGCTACAACCACTACGACCTTGGTGGACACCCTGGTGACTGTGGTGAGGCCGAAGGGTAGGACCCTGAACTGGAAGTGACTGGTCTCTAGCCGAAAGTGGAGGAACCTCCTGGAACGCCTGTCCATGAGAATGTGGTAGTACGCATCCTTGAGGTCTATACAGCACATCCAGTCGTTCTCCTGCAATAGGGGGAGAATTGAATGAAGTGTGACCACCCAGAATTTCTCCTTGGCAATGAAGAGGTTCATTGTAGAAAGGGCGAGAATTGACCTTAAGTCCCCCGTCTTTTTTTGGCACCAAAAAGAACCTGGAGTAACTGCCTAACCCTAACTGGTCTGGGGGGATGTGCTGGATTTTGTTTTGTCTAGCAGCTTCTCTATTTCTAAAGCTGCAGCCTCTCCCTCTGACTGGGAGGTACATCGGGGAGGCACCTCGATCGAGGTGGTAAGTTTACGAAGGGGATAGAGTAACCTCTGGATATTACATGAAGCACCCAGACTCCCATTGTGTCAGGTGCTTCGAACCCCCCCCCCCCGACTTGTCTCCAGAGAGGAGCAGTCGGTCAACCCCTCAGGGCTGCTGCGTGGGTCGATCAGAGAAAGGTTCTCGCAACCCAAAATTTTTCGGGCCCCCTCTGCCTCTGGGCTGGTGTCCACCTTGTCCACCTCTGCCTCTGAAGGACAAAGGATCCGGAGCGTAACAGGACTGCTGAGACTTCCAGAACCACATCTTCTTTTGTCCTCTCTGGTTCCTAGAAAAGGACCTTTGAGGAGCCGAGAAGCGGATTCCGACGGCAGACAGAGTCTTCCTGTCTTTCTCACTCTGAATCAGCATATCGCGGATGGTCTTCCCAAAAAGGGTAGAACCAAAGGGAGCATTTGCGAAGGACGCCTTAAAGGGTTCCGAAAAGTCGCAAAGTCGGAGCCAGGCATGACGCCGTAAGGTGATGCCTGACCCACTGGCTCTAGCGGCTCCTTCCGTGGCATGGGAGAGTAGCCACATAGACGTGTTTGACACAACTTTTAGAGTGGCCATGCAAGTCGAGAAGGTTCATTTGTCCTAGGCCGGCATGGACTCAGGGGGAGACTCAGCGTATTCTTTCACTAGACCCCACTGGAGCCTACTTACATGGGCCAGTTAATTCAGTGCCCTTATCAAGAAGGTAGCTGAAGCAAACATCCGCTTTCCAATACGGTCCATCGTCCGAGACTCCTTATCAGGAGGATGGACCGAGGAACTATCCTGTGCAAGTTCCTTCTTGGTGGTAGACGCCACCATCATGGAATCTACAGGGAACCTTTGCTCCACGCTGTTCTATCCACCAGGGGACTAAGGATCTTGTCTGGCCTCCTGGCGATTGGCTCTACAGTGTCTGGTTCATTACATGCCCTGGTAGAGATCAAGTCCACCAGGGGATCAGCCAGAGGGGACACCCAAGAGGTAGACGGGCCTGCGTCAAATGCCTCCAAAAACATAGACTCATCCGAGGAAGGCTTTTGGACTGCCCACCCCCCCCCCTTTAAGCACAGCATTACCATAATGTCTCCAAAGGAGACGTCCTCGGGGGGGTGACCTGGGGGAACCTTCCCCTTCCTCCAAGTCGGTGTCTTCTGTGAGAGACTCGGGGGGGGGGGGTCCATGTGCCTCCTCTTACACTTGCGTTTGTGAGGGATCTACTCAGGGGGGGCTGTCCGAGGAGAGCTCACCAACAGGGTCTTGTTCCTCCAAAGGAACTGTCTGGGGCATAGACGTAGGCTGTCCCTGAGGCCGGATGATGGAGGACAGGCTCATATGCAATGGAGTGGTGGCTGGACTTGTAGTAAGAGCAGGGGGTCTCGAACCTCCACCACGTCGAACGCCATGAGTGAACCGCTTTCTCTGGGTTCCGTGATCAACACCCTCGGATCTGACGTGGGGATTGAAGCCGAAGCGATCAGACCCGAAAGAGAGGTGTGCCTCGACTGCAACGAGCCGAAGATGCACCAGCCCTCTCAGATCCAACGCCTGGCTCTTGGCCTCGACAGCTCGGACCCGAAAAGGGATCCGACAAACTCGAGGGTACAGCCGGCGAAGTAGCAGCCACTAACAGCGCCGATGACTCCCCGGCTCAGAGACTACTCGGATCCGACGGTTCCGAAACCAGACAGTGGATCGGAGAAGGAGCTATGGGGGCAAAAAAAGTGGCTGTACTCCCCCCCCCCCCAAGGGGGGGAGGCAGGAGCACTCCCATCTGCATCTGGGCCTGTAGGAAACGACGCATCATCCAGTCCACATCAGCATTGGAGAGGCTTCGGGTAGACCTAGATAAGGTCGCCGACACTGGCCTGGAGGGCCGCCATGACAACCTCGAAGATGGCCAGGGCTCCTCCACTGACTCCGGCAAGAAATGTAGAGAACGGGGCCGAGAGGGGGAGGACCAGGGCATCTTCTGGGGGAAGATAGGAGTTTAACCAGCAGGGCCGAGGGGGCTGAGTCAGCCTGCCGCTTGTGACTCCTGTGCTTCTCTCTATCTCTCTCCCTCTCGCTTTCTTTCTCCTTCTCTCCCTCCCTCTCTCCCCTCTCTTTCTTTCTTGATTCCTTCTCTCCCTAGGAAACGGTGGGAGTTTGAGTCTCAGCCAGGGGAGACAGAATAGCAGGCTGAACAGCCACAGCCAGGGCTGGAGCCACTGAGGGAGAGGAGGAAGAAGAAGCCGAGTCCGAGGGTATAAGACCCACTAGGATAAGCTTGTTCCTCCTATCCCTCAGGGCCTGGGGTTTAAAGGCTGCACAAATATTGCAGCCCGAAGACAGATGTGCTACCCCCAGGCAAATAACACACTGAGTGTGGCGATCGGCTGGGGAAAGCTTATGACCACACTCACAGCATTTAGAGAAAATGGCCTTAGGGCCTTCGGCCATACCTTCACACTTTTCATACACACACACACACACACACACACACACACACACACACACACACACACACACACAACTAAGGGGAAGGACAGAAATATTAAAACTAAGCTAGGAAAGAAGAAGGAAGGTCGATATGGGTAACAATCTGAAACACACACACTACTCAAAAAATCGCAAAAGGCAATTTTTAAAGCTATCACTCACTATTAACCAGGAGCTCGTAACTCGTGCTTGTAGAAGCCGTGGCAAACGAGATCTGGGATTTGGAAGGAGGTAGCAGGTTATTATGGGTAAGGGGAGGAGTTTGGAGCTTGGATCTCAAGCTTGGAAAGCTGCCAGCTCAGATCCAGGTCGGATCCGATATCCACAGGTTGCTGATCAAATGAAGTTAACTACTTCAGATCATATGTTATTAAATTATAAAATAGTCTTACTAAAAACCTATAATCATTTAGATTATACTAAAATCCAGCATTATGTTTTTTTCTAGTGCTTAACACATATTATATTAACTAGAAGCAAGACCATAAAATTTTAAATTAATACAAAGTAAATAGTCAACTTCCTAGACTCAAACCTGTTTTTATGCATGAAGTTTAATGCCCATTCCTACCTAGTAAGGGCCTTCAATTTTAATAAACATTTAATGGATAAAACCTCATTTAACCCGGGGAAAATATACGCTGATGTTCAAATCTGCCATTCCAACTCTGCCTCCTCCAATTTAAGTTCCCAAGGTCCTCCTCTGTTTGAACTCCATTTGTTGCAACACCACAAAGAACAATTGGTGGGTAGGAAAAGCGGAGGTATGCCTAAGCCAATGCATTGGTGTTAATTTTATTATTAATGCTATACTGATGTTCATAAATCCTTAATTTTACTTTCCTCTCAGTTTTTCTGATACAAAACGCCTCACACTGGTTACAAGTGGCTACATAAACTACCCCCCAGGAATCGCAATGGTCTCTACCATATATATGGTATTCTCTATCTCTAATTTTTACTTTGTCGTTTTTATGTACTTGCATTGATGGCATCTCCCACAATTAATCATACCCAACTTCATTTCAGGAAGTTCTTATGGGCCTCTCAACTAGACATTTCAAGTTCAAACCCCTTCTAAAAGTCAACTGAGGGGATGAACTTAAAGAATTTCTAAGATGAATGTCATCTGAAATGAACGCCCAGTTTTTATTAATAATCTCCCTGGTAAGGCGAGAATCTAGTGAGTGAGTAGTTAGAAATCTAATAGACTGGCTGGAAGCCTGTATACTTCTAGGACCAGGGGACAATTCACCTTGTAACAAGTAGAAGCTATGTCATAACCTTTGTGCACCAAGGGAATGCAATGGCCCAACATTCTTCTACAAATAACTTCCTAGAAGATTAATTCAATAAAGGCTCTTGGGTAGCTTCTCTTACAAAACATGTTTTTTAATAGTTCGCATTCTGTTATGAAGTCATCAAAATCAGAGACCATTCTAGCTGCCCTCACCCGCTTGTCCCTTTACTACTGCTTTTGTTTTAGTGCAACGGGTGGCAGCTAGTAAAATGTAAGAATGAATTAGAATATGTTGGCTTACGACAAAAGGTAGTTCTAAAAAGATGGTTAAGGTGATCCTTACTCAAATCTATGTCTAAAAAATCAATCTGCTCAATTCCCACTTAAAATGTGAAGTCCAAAAAATGTGTGAAAGATTTAATTTCAGTTATAAATGACTGAATTAAAACCACTTCCCTATTCCACAAAAAGAACATGTCGTCCCGGTATCTAGTGTACTAGACAACATGTTCCTTAAACATCTGATATTAAATAAGAAGGACCTTTTTCCCAGTAAGCCATCACACTATTTGCAAAGCTACTGCCACAAGAAGCACCCATGGCCACCCCACTTTTTTGTAAAAATAGTTCATTATTAAAGTAAATTATTAGCTAGAATTATTTCTAAAAGTGTTTCAATAACATTAATCTCTTGGTTATCTATACCTTTGAGATGGAGAAACTCTCTAACCCATTCAGTGCCAAGTTGTTGAAGTATAACAGTGTATAAATCCTTAATATCTACTGTAAAGAAAACTAAATTCTCATTAAATTCTAAATTATTAATAGACTCAAGAAAATGCCATGAATCGTGACATATTTGATGTATTGATTTCAAGACTGGTTTCAATTTAGAATCAATATATTTAGCACATGCATAGGAAATGGAGCCCCTACCTTCCACAATAGGTTTAAAAGGTGGATTAAACAAATATTTATGGATTTTAGGGGCTCCAAAAAGTACTGGAATTACTGGTGCAGGCATAGTCAAATAGTGGAGTGAATCTACATCAATGCTTCCTTCCAAAAACAAGACCGAAAGGGTAGTGTTAATCTTCCTGTAAGCTCCATTAACCTGATTAAGGCTACCCTTTTCATATACTGCACCATCCAACACTGTATGCATCCTACTAATACAATCAAATTGATCCATAAAGACTAGCCCTCCACCCTTATCTGGTTTCATGACTCGTACTTGGCAAATATTCAGTAGGTCTATGAAATCAATTTCTTCTTCTGTTTTTATGATTGTTCATATTATGGCGACTATTAAAAAACATCCTCCTAAAGTCAATTTCACATGCTTTCTCAAAGTCGATAAAAGTTTAATTTAAGGGAGGGTTGGAGAGGCTTGAGACCCTCAAACTGTAAGTGTTGAATTGGCTCCCATCAACAACTGTAGATTCAACCTATGAACAAACAATTTCAAGTCAATAATTAGTTTAGCCAGGTTAGCTCTCCTATAAGGCACGAAGGTTAAATCTTTTGAAAAAAAAATCAACCATGTCCTTTTCCACATTTAAGGAACTAAAATTGAAAATGTTAAAGTCCCCTTTCATATAAGCATCAGAATTGGGGATCTTCTGTCCACAGGAAGTGCATCTCTTTAATCCAGTGGGTTTGTTAGCCATAGTAGGAAAGAAAGGAAACAGGCTGACAGTAATTAGAAATATTAAGTTAGTGTGTGTCTGTGTGCACGGGTGTGTGCTTCCCTCTCTTTAAAAAACAAATGGGAAATACCAACAATGGTAGACAAAAACACATCCCTCTGAAGGGTAGGAAGAACTAGAAGTAAAGTAGGAAATTACCAAGAATGGTACGGGAACCTACCGAGCAGAAGAAAAAGGAGAGAAAAATAAACGTTTAGACTGACGTCACAGAACTCGAAAAAACTATGGTAAGGGAGGAAAAAGTGATGAAATATGGAACTATAAGAAAAGTGCAGAAGTCATCACACTTGCTGGCAAAAAACACATCCCAAAGCTCAACAAGAATGATCCACGTCTGCAGTGATAAGGTGGCAAATGAGAACTGGAGTTATTGTAGAGTAGTTGGGGCATTATGTGTAAAGAGAAGAGGAGTAGTTGGGGCATTATGTGTAAAGAGAAGAACTTGAGAGTTGGCTCAGACAGTTCAGTAAATACGGCCGATCCACATCCATGGACGGATCCATGACCCATCAGTTCAGGAACAAATGAAAATTTCAACATCAGATTAAACCGCATGTGCCATGTCGTTTAAAGCCTATACATCAGTCTAGAATCTTTACTGAAGGAAAGGATGACTTGGGTGCCAAATTGGACATCCTTCTTCATAACAGCCGCCACAATGGAATCAACATTATCCTGATAAGGCCTGTCTTTGGGAGTAGACAGCACTCGGTCAAGTTTCCTTGGAATGGGCTCCACTGTATCTGTCTCTTTTCAAACCCTGCTCCGGACCATGTCTACAAGTTTATTTCAGGGGAGGAACTACATGTGCTGCTGGGGCAGGGGGAGTTACCAGCCCCCTGTTAAGACCTGCGCCCGACCTGCTCCCTGGGGGGGGGGGGGTCAACTGGCTATGATGCTTCTGCTTCATCATTTCCAAAATCTCGCAAAAGGAAGCGTCCTCCAGAAGGGATTTCAGGGAAAATGCTCCCTAATCCAAATTTGTATCCGAGTAGAAAGCTAATACTATAACTTAAGTTGGGTCCTGACTAAGGCTGATAACATGTACTTCCAATCATCCTGGGTAGGACTCCAAAGGGATTTGTGAAACTAATAACTGAAGGAGGTCTGGAGGAGACCAATTTGGAGAGAACTCTCTCCAGCTCTCAACCAATCAGGGACAAATCCAGAAAAATCAGGGACAATCAGGGACACACTTAAAATATTAGTTCTATTAACTTTAGGAATTAACAGAATTAGAGAATGTGAATTCATACACATTTCCTGAAGTAAAAATAAATCTTCAGCTCTTAATTATTGTCATTAATTATTAAGTATAATTAACCACTTTTTGTCCAAAAGACACCAGTGTTAAGAGGGATTAAGAGCGACAGAGCTAAAATCTGAGTCAAAATAAAGGATGTCCCTGAAAATCAGGGAGAGAAACTGCCAGTAAGTCTTCTAGGGGTGGTGCTCTTGGTACTGCCAGATGACTCCTGCTGATAGAGAGAAGGTGGTTTAGGAGGGGTAATCAAGCTTGGAGCTTCACTGGATGCAGATGGGGGAAACCTTGGGGTTTAAACTGGGGTTAGCTTCACCAACTCTGGCCGATGTTCAGACTTTTTCCTTTCCTTTCTCAGGCACATAGGAGGATGCAGTCAGTGCAGAAGTCCATGGGGATTATGCACTCCACAACAGATGTGTATTTGTTTTTCTGGGTCCTGGCACTGAAATTCTGACACACGGCACAGTCACTCTACATGTGAGGAGCCCCCAAGTATACTAGCCAGAAATCATGTGGGTCTTGAGGTGGAATTTTGAGAGCGAAGGACATACCCTTTCTAAAGCGATATTTACCCTCATTATCCATGATCAACACAACCGCTCACTAAATGAAGCAACAGTTCCACCACAAACTATAAACATATTCAGCAATTCTGCATGTAAATATTCACTACACTCTAGAGCACAACACTATCCTGTCACCAAAAATGTAAAGGAAATAAAACAGAGCACAAGTTCAAGTAGGCCAATGGCCAAGAGATGACTGGGTAGGGAGAGAGATGGGAGGAAAGAAAAAGAGAAAGAAATTTGGAAAAAAGAAAAAAAAAGGTTCGAGTAAGGTACTCAAGAAGCCTGTAAAGCACTGACCACTAACCAACAATAGTGAAAGAATAAGCAATCATGGGGAAAAAAAAGACTCAGCTGCACGAAAAGCTACCAATTATACTCACAAAATGCCTGAGCTCCTGGGAAAAGTCACTGTCTTAACTGTGACAACATCTGTAGAAGTTAGCACATGCAGGGGGTTATGGGTAGGGAGGAATTCTTTGCTATCTGTATAGGGAGCAAAACAGCATCAATCCTACTGTTCAAGGACCTGAAAATCACATATTAGATGCAATCAGACAAATTCAAAAAGTACTGTGCACCTGGAAAGAACTTGCAGTTTATTTGCCATTTGTTCATTATAAAGTAACAAAACTCCAACAGATGCCAAGTATCAGGCCAAGGAGAATATCTGGCAAGTCTCTACAATCATAAATTAAAGTATGTGGTCTAAAAATGATCAAACTAGGGGCAAGCTGTCAGAAGAAGGAAAAATGACAAGTGACAGGTTAGAAGAGGCTTAAAAGGACAGACTAGATAACCTTACTGCTCCTTTGTTGTTAAGCAAATGTAATGTAAATCAGAGTTGACCTTATCAAAATCTGTGAATTTACATAAAGCAAGTGATACTACAACTACTCAGTTAAAAGAATTAACTGAAGAAACAGGTGTGTGCATGAGAAAATGTGAGTTAGAAAGAAACTTTAGAAACTAAAAATGAGAGCCCTGAAAGTAGACCCAGTGGTCAGTGATCAAGGAACATATGCCGAGTGTAACTTTACTTTGACAACTACATGTCTACTGTGGTAAGAAAATCATTTAACACTGTACAACCTATACGCAAGAGCTTGGCATCCAGATCCAAGGAGGTCACTGTCCTTGTGTAGCTGGCTGGCATCCAGGTCCAAGGAGGTCACTGTCCTTGAGTAGCCGGCTCTCATTATACCAATCACAAAGTACCATGCAAAAAGTCAACAGAAGTGCCTCACAAAAAGACTACAGGAAGTAAACAAGTTCTTCACAGATTGTCTCAAACTAGTATTCCTGGACTCTGTCACTTACAGACGGCTGCACGGCAATCTATCCTACAAGGCATCCTCTGTCCACAGACTGACGGATTTGTTTCACATCCAGTAAACAAACAGTATCAGAGACACCCATTCTAAGGTCCTAAACCCTGGCTTTGACATTAACAGTACATGTTGGAGAGAGGTGCGTGTCTCAAAGATTACACCTTCTCTGGAACAGGCTTCCCATCAATGTGAAGCAAAGCTCACCCCTTAACCTTATTTAAATACAACATGGACCAATGGATGGGAAAAAGCAAGTTTACCTCTGATTTGGCACCTAAGCCACAAATGGACAGGGGCAAATTACAAACGCTTGACATGAACAAGCTTGTATTGTAACTGTAAAATTTCTTAGGGCATTGACAAATCAGCAGCACTTTTGGTAAATTTGGGGTAAGCTTTATGGCTCTTGGGCAGAAAGTCTAGTAAGCATCCATGACAGAAACATTTGAGAATGCTTGACAATGATAACAAAGTCAAAAGAAAATGCCAAAACGTGCACGAGAATGTGGAGCAACTGAAAATGAGCACGTCAGTAAACACGATACAAGCATTGCCTGGATTCTAATCACTTTTAAGTGCTGGGAAGTACTGCTCTACACAAACGTGCAGAAGGAAACAAATAAGAAGTTATGTACTCACCATAACGTTCCATCTGAGTAGGTAAACTTCATTTGGCAGCAACCTATGGGTTATCGGATCCATATCGGATCCAAGCCAGCAGTTTCCAACAGCTAAGATCCGAGCTCCAAGCTCCCCCCCCACCCATAATCCCTTGCCATTCCTACCTGACCTCAGATCGAGTTTGCCTAAAGCAAGACCTGCATATAATAATCACTCTTATGGTCTCACCTCGATACAATCAGATGAGAACAGGAGTAATATAAACATCCGACGGTCAGGGGGAAGGAGGGAGGGACGGTTGCTGCCAAATAAAGTTTACCTACTCAGATGGAACGTTATGGTGAGTACATAACTTCTTAATCTGAAGTAGTTAACTTCATTTGTGCATCAACCTATGGGACAGAGTCCCCAGCTACCTAAATCTTGGGAGGTCCTCATGGAAGGATGTTCCGGAGCACTGCAGAGCCAAAGGATGCTCACCCTCTGGAGACCATATCCAACTTATAATGACTTATGAAGGTATGAGAAGAAGCCCAAGTGGCTGCTGAACAAATTTCATCCGATGAGACTCTAGAACGAAAGGCAGCAGAGGTAGAAATTGACCTAGTAGAATGGGCATGGACTCCGTGGGGTGCGGCCCGGCCAGAACTTTCATATGCTAAAAGAATACACTGTGAAATCCATTTGGACAGTGTGACTTTTGAAACTGATTTCCCCAAACTAAATTTAGCAAAGGAAATAAACAGCTGATCTGATTGCCTATGACCAGCTGTTCTGTGTAAATAGAAACATAGTTGTCTATGAACATCCAGCGAGTGCAACTTGTATTCGCCTTTGTTTTGGTAGTTGGGAGAGAAGACAGGTAAGTTAATAGTCTGAATGATATTTAATTCGGAAGCAATCTTAAGAAGAAAGGAGGGATTGGTCCTGAGGGATACTCTGTCTTTGTGAAAGGTCAAATACGGTGACTTGGCGCAAAGGGCTTGAAGTGATAGCGACAAGAAAGGCTGTTTTCCAGGATAAGAGCTTAAGATCTACTGAAGCTGCAGGCTCAAAGGGAGGAGCTGTCAAAGCCTGGAGCACTAGCGCTAAATCCCAAGGAGGGACTACATCCTTAACCGGAGGTCTTAGTAGGAAGGTGCCCTTCAAAAAGGCCTTACACAATCTGGTCGAGATCAAAGGGCCAAGATCACTGCCCACATGATAATGGGAGATTGCCGCCAGCTGAACTTTGACTGTAGAAGAGCTGGCCCCTTGGTCAAACAGTCCTGACAAAAAGGCTAACACCGCAGGTAACGGAGCCGTAAAGGGGTCTAAGTTCTAATGCTCCGCCCAAATAGAAAAACATTTCCATTTGCTATCATAAAGTCTTCTAGTAGACGGCTTATGAGCCACCACCAGGATAGCTTTGACCGGGGAAGAGATACCGGGAGTCCTAGCTAGAAGTGGAACTGGAGCAACCAAGCCGTGAGCTTGAGGATGTCCAGGTTCGGGATCGGAAGGTCTAACGGGTGCGAGATCAGATCAGGGATGGGATCCAGAATCCAGGGAGGATTCACTAGATGAGACCATAGATATGGGAACCAAGCCTGACGAGGCCAGAATGGGGCAATGAGGATTATTCTGCTCCCCAACCAACTGGCTTTCTGTAAAAACGTCAGCATTAGAGGAAGAGGGGGATAAGCATAAAGGAGACTGGGCGGCCAGGCATGCACCAGAGCATCTTGTGGAGATTCCCCAGGTGGGGGAATTAGAGTGAAGTAGTTGTTGCACTTCGTGTTTGAGGGAGAAGCAAAAAGATCGCAACAAGGTTGACTCCATTTGGAGAATATCTGCTTCGCTACTTTGGGCTTCAGAGACCACTTGTATGGCAAGAGGATCGTGCGACTCAGTCTGTCCGCTAGGATGTTGGACCGTTCCGGAATGTGCATCGCTACAAGAAAGCGGTTGGTGGAAATCGCCCATTCCCACACTCTCATGGCCTCTCAGCAAAGTGGATAGGACCTGGTTCCCCCTTGTTTGTTGATATACCAGACTACTGACATATTGTCCGTCTGGATCACAATTGTCACCACGGGAAGAAGGCTCTGGAGTGCTTGCAATGCCAACAGCACCGCCCTCATCTCTAGGACACTGATATGCAGCGAGGTCTCGGTGTGGTTCCACGTGCCTTGGACTGTCCTGCCTAGACAATGCCCCCCCCATCCGAGGCAAGAGGCGTCTGTGGTCACCATGGTTAGGGGAGGGGACATAGAAAAGGGTCGCCCTTTGAGGAGGTCCGGGGACTGGAGCCACCACAAGAGGGCCCTCCTGCAAACCCTGCTGAGGGGAATGGGATGGTATAGAGGGTAATGCAGGAAGGACCATTGGACTTGGAGGGTCCACTGCAGGACCCTCATGTTCAGAAGCGCCATGGGTAGCAGACTGATGGCTGCTGCCATCGAACCTAGGGCCATCAGGACCAAATCTGCCGGAGGAGCTGGGGATTGAAGAATGGCCCGCACATGGAGTCTCAGATTTCGTAGCCGGTCCGGAGTCAAGAAGGCTAGGAGCTGGTTTGTATCCAATCTGGCCCTGATGAAGTCTATGATTTGGGTCGGCAGAAGGGAAGATTTTTCTACATTGATTGTGATCCCCAGCTGGGGAGCTAGGTGAAGGAAAGAGTCCCTGGCTGCGCAGAGTAGATGCCTTGTGGGGTGGTGAGGAGCCAGTCATCCAGGTAGGAGAAGACCTGAATTCCCTGGAGTCTCAGGTGGGCCGCTATCACTGATAAAACCTTGGTGAACCCCCTGGGGGCTGTGGTGAGACCAAAGGGGAGGACCCTGAATTGGTAATGGCTGGCTCCTAGCCGGAAGCGGAGGAACCTCCTGGAGCGTCTGTCCATCAAGATGTGGTAGTACGCATCCTTGAGGTCTATAGAGTACATCCAGTTGTTCTCCTGCAAAAGGGGAAGAATGAATTGAAGAATGACCATCCGGAACTTTTCCTTGGTTACTGACAGGTTCAAGAGGGATAGATCGAGGACTGGTCTTAAGTCTCCCGTCTTTTTTGGCACCAAGAAGAATCTGGAGTAAAAGCCCGATCCAAACTGGTCTGGGGGGACGTGCTGAATGGCTCTTTTTTCTAGCAGCTGCTGGATTTCCGCAGCGGCCTCCCTCTGATCTGGGGGGGGACATCGGGGAGGTATCTGGGATTGTGAGGGGGATGAAAAAACGGAATCTGGTAACCTCTGGATATGATACAAAGCACCCAGCGATCTGTCATGATGGACTCCCAAGCTGCTAGGTGCCTCGAAAAATGCCCCCTGACTGCCTCCAGAGTGGAGCGGTCGGGTAACCCCTCAGGGTTGCTGCGTGGGCCGATCAGAGAACGATTCTCTGGACCCAAAGTTCTTCAGTCCCCCTCTGCCTCTAGGGCGGTGTCCACCCTGTCCTCCTCTGCCTCAGAAGGACTGGGTGTCCTGAGAGTCACGGGACTGTTGCGACTTCCGGAACCACATCTTCTTCTGTCCCTTTTGGTTCATGGAGAAAGACCTCTGGGGAGCAGAGAAGCGGACTCCGACGGCAGATGTCTTCCCGTCCTTCTCGCTCTGGACCAATGTTTCATTTACGGTTTTGCCAAAGAGGGCAGAACCATTGAAGGGGGCATTAGCGAATGACGCCTTAAAGGGTTCCGCGAAATCACAGTGGCAGAGCGATGCCTGTCGCCGCATGACAACACCCGCTCCACTAGCTCTAGCGGCTCCTTCCGTAGCATGGGATAGTAGCTGCATAAAGATATTAGAAATAGACCTAGGAGTGGCCATTCAAGCAGAGTACACTTGCTTGTCCTCCGCCGACATGGACTCTGGGGGCGACCCAGCGTACTCTTTGATAAGGTCTCGCTGGAGCCATATGACATGTGCCATGTTGTTCAGTGACCTTACCGAGAAGGTAGCTGAACTGAAGACTCGCTTCCCGAGGCGGTCCATCGTCCGAGACTCCTTGCCAGGAGGATGGACCGAGGGACTTTCTTGGGCCAGTTCCCTTTTGGTGGATGCCGCCAACAACACGGCATCTACCGGTGTTCCCTTACTCCAGTGCAATCTGTCGGAGGGGGGACTAAGTATCCGATCTGGCCTCTTCGGGATGGGCTCCACAGTGTCTGGCTCCTTCCACGCCCTGGTAGTGATCAGGTCTACCAGGGGATCGGCTGGAGGGGACACCCAAGAGGTAGACGGGCCTGCTTCAAATGCCTCCAGGAACACAGACTCGTCCAAGGTAGGCTTTGGGGTGGACCACCCTCCCCTTATCTTGAGCATCTCCATGATGTCTCCAAAGGAGACGTCTTCGGGGGGGGTGATCTTGGGGAGCCTTCCCCTTCCTCCAAATCTGTGTCCTCTGTCAAGGACTCAGGGGATTCCAAGTGCCTCCTTTTGCACTTGCGCTTGTGAGGAACCTCCTCGGGGGGGATGTCTGAGGAGGCATCACCAGCATCATCCTGTCCCAACAAGGGAACTACCTGGGATGTTAGAGCTGGCTGTCCCTGGGGCCGGGTGATAGAAGTCGGACCCATCTGAGAGGGAGTGCGGGGTGGAGCCATAGTTGTGGCCGGGGGCCTGGAATCCCTCAACAGAACCCTTTCCACCACGTCGAAAGCTGAAGGAGAGCTGCTCTCTCTGGGATCCAAGAGCAAACCCTCCCTCAGATCTGACGAGCGGATTGGGGCCGGGGCTGATGCAATAGGATCCGACTGGCCAGTATGCTCCGACCTAGAAGGAGCCGAAGGCACACTGACACCCTCGGATCTGAAGCTCATCTCTCGGCTCTGAGAGCTCGGATCCGCCGAAAAGGGACCCGACAGACTCGAGGGTGCTGTCGGCGCCGAAGTACCCGATACTATCGGCACCGACACACCCCTGGTTCCAATGCCACTCGGCTCCGAAGACTCCAAACCCGGGAAGCGGGTCAGAGAAAGAGCGATCGGGGTGAAAAAGGGGGTCAAGCTCTCCCGCGGAGGGGGGGAGGCAGGAGCACTCCCATCTGCAGCTGGGCCTGGAGGAATCTTCTCATCATCAGGTCCAAGTCTGCGCCCGTTAGGCTTTTGGTAGACCTAGAAGAGGCCACCGAGGCGGGACGGAGTGCTGCCTCGAGGGAGACCGGGCCTCCTCCTCCTCCAGTCCCGGTGAGAAGCAATGTGACCGGAGCCAGGAAGGAGAAGGCTCGGAGGTCTTGGAGGGAGAAGCCCGCTTAGCTGGTGGGGCCGATGCAGAGGACTTGGCCCGCCGCTTGTGGTGCTTCTCCCTGCGCTTCTCTTTTCTGGCTTCCCTATCCTCCTGGCCCAAGGTGGGAGGTTGAGTCCCGGCCAGGGGAAGGGAAGCAGTCGTGGATACTGCCGCAGCAGCAGCCATGGGGGGACCGGAGGCCGGAGAAGAGTCCGGGGGCAGAAGTCCCGCCAGAATCAGCTTCGACCTCCGGTCCTTAAGTGTCCTGGGGTTGAACGCCGCACAAATAAAGCAGCCAGAAGAGAGGTGTTCAACCCCAAGGCACAAAACGCACCGAGTGTGGCCATCCACTGGGGATAGCTTATGGCCACACTCGGTACATTTAGCAAAAAATGTCTTTGGGGCCTCAGACATTATGCTAAGAAAGACACTCACACTAGGCCCCAACCACACACAGACATATGCCCTAACGCTCTCACGAGGGGGGGGGGATAAACCAAAAATAAAGATTAAAGAAGAATAAACTACAAAGGGGAAGCTAATCACTCACACAACAACTTTCTGACAGGAAAGTAAAAGAAAAGGCCAAAAATTTCTCATAAGTTCTTCACAAAAGAATCCCAATGCCTGGAACTCAAGGATCAAGCTGCTGGCTTCAACCGCGGCAAACTAGATCTGAGGTCAGGTAGGGATGGCAAGGGATTATGGGTAGGGGAGGAGCTTGGAGCTTGGATCTTAGCTGTTGGAAACTGCCGGCTCGGATCCGATATGGATCCGATAACCCATAGGTTGATGCACAAATGAAGTTAACTACTTCAGATAGCTTGTTTAAAAGCATTTACTGCTGCTGAACACAAACACTGAAATGGGCTGCACAAAACAAAAAAATAAATAGCTGTGATGGATGTTATTAAAATGGAAAGAGTTATTAACATGAAGTCTGAAAACACACCAGAAACACTGAAACAAAGGGAAAGTCACATACAGTACTGATTGTTACCCAACAGATGGGTGGGAGGACTGATCCTTGGACCATTTCAATCATTGGCCGGAAATAACGAGAGCAAACTACTGCCCAAGTAACTGCACACTGCACACTTGTAAATCATCACTAAACATGACTTACATGGTGCAGGTACCATATTACAGTAACAAAAGAGAAAAACAACCGTAAAGAAATATTTATACAGTAAACATATACATTTTCTTTTTCGCAGTTTTCATTCACTCCAGCATTACATAAACTACTCGATTGTGGCCTTTCCTTAAACGTCAACTCTTCTTCCATACATTCCATTTACTTCACTGTAATCGACTCCTTCCCTTAATGTCTGACGTTTATCTCCTTTACAATAATTCAGTACTTTAGTTACAGCTGGTTTAGATTTTGATTCCCTTTTCCTGTTTTTTTTTTTGGCAGTCAACAGCATTAAACTTAATAAGGCTTTAGTATGTCTGGGAAATTCTGAATAATTCCTTAGATAACTACAATTTGCACCCCAACATTTCTGATAAAGTAATCTCCATGAACCTTTTTTTAACTGTCAACTTGTTACATTCCCCAAAAAACATGTTCTCAAACACCTCTTTTTCCCATCACACCTCCAGCATTTGTTATATATGTTAAGAAAAAATACCTGATGTCTGCTTCAGATATCTAGATTTTGCTGTATACTTGGGAGATACAGATGTCCTCCATTTGTTCCTTTGAATACTGCCTTTCCATTCTTGCTATCCAATCTCTAACCTTCTCCAACTGATTCTTACAGTTACCTTGCAATATTTTTATGTCCCTGAGCATGTGAAGAAGGCTATTAAGCTGAAAGCACTTATCCATTTTCTCTGCTAAACAGCAACTTATTTTTGTTTTGTTTTTATGGTTCAAATTGTTTTATTAAAAGGATTTTAGCTCTGTGGTGGTTCATGGTGAATATTTTGTTTACTGTCTTTTATTAAATGCGGTTGCTGTTCTGGACTTTGCTAAAATCCTTACCAGATCTGTTCTTCTATTAAGCAATTTCCATGTCCTTTCTCTTTGGCTATACTGTGTTACCAAGTCCCAAGGAGGGAATGCTGGTCTCTAACCTGCAAACTTCCACTTGGCCTAATCTCACAATATTACCATTCCTTCTCTTGTTATTCGCTCCAAAAACGTTGACTCCTTTGCTAATATTCTCCATTAAATTATAGTCCTTCTTGCATACTTTCTATATTGCTACTTGCAGTCCTTCTATTGGTAAAAATCCCCTTTTTCATTAGTGTGGGCTTAGTTTTTAGAATACTTTCAGCTACTTTATGAATTTAATATTCTGCATGGTTGTCGTTATTTTCCTCCTTACTTCTTACACTCCCCAGAGTTTCACCATCATCCCTTTCCACTTTGGCCTGTACCCTTCTGCTTGTGTTACATATAAAAGAGCCTTACTGTGCAACTCTAAAATATCCTTTCAAATTAGGTAATGCTAAACCATCCTGATGTATGGGGAGAGCTAATTTATCCGACTTATATTTCTGCCCTCTTCCTTTTCAAACTAAACCACTTCAACTCTTTACTATCATCCACAACTTCTTCTTTGGTTCATATAAATATGTCTGACCTGTATTTAAAACTAAAGTGAGAAAAATATGTTCACCATTTGCATTCTGCTATCCATAGTCGAGCTTCTAGTTTCCCAGCTTTCGCATCATCTTTTCTTTAGTCTTTCTCCACATATGCTTAACTGATGTAACAGAATCATTTTTAATCTATATGCCTGAATACTTTATCTTATCTTGTCCCCACATGTGTGAATACTGCTGAACCAATTCATGTGTGGGTATACAGTTTACTGCTACAGCCTTTATTTTAGCTTCATTAACTTTATATCAATAAAAGACTTTAAGCTGTCTCAAAGCGTTCCACAACAATGAAATGTCCTACTCTTGATTTATCAAGTTCAAAATAATACCATCTGCAAATAAAACTGACCTTTCTCAATGACCATACCGGTTCTATCCTTGACTTCTTGCCAGTGTCTCTAATCTGGATATTAAAGCAAATAAAGCAGAATGTGGGTACTCTGTGTCTGGTTCCTCTGATCAAATACAGCTCGTCAAAAAGGAACTCTCGGACTACTTACCACCAGCTCTTCTGTATTCTCCTAATTAACCCTATTATACTATTATAGAAATCTGTGTATTTTCTTAAACAACTCTATTATTCTAGCAGAGAATGCAAATGTTTCAAATGTCCCACAAACAAAATCCCAGAAGATGTGAACAAATGCTTTCTCTGCATTTGGACCCACCAATAAGAGTGGTATTGTCAAACATTTTGCTTCCCTCTGAATCACCATTCTTCTATTAATGCCAAATGTCAGCCTCCCCTTCACAAAGTCACTCTGATCCATATCTAATCAACTTTGGCAACACCTCTGCCATTCTCTCGGCTAGTAAAGCCATTATCACTTCATAATCATGGTTTAAATTTAGCAAGAGCAGCTTCCTTCCAAGATGCTGGTGCCCCTCTCTCTTTTGCAAAATTTGTGAGCCTCGTCTTCCTCTAACCTTGGCATAATTAAGCACTTTTGGCTTACAGGCACACATTAATGTTTGGCAGGCTGGCTTTTATCAAACTGCTTTTTCTCATTTCCATTTGTAACTGTGTCACATTTGTTCAAGAACGTATGCTTCAAGGACAACACTCACAAAAAATAAATAAATACATTTCAGAACCCCTCATCGCCTTTAATTCAGAACACACACAACTATATACTTTTACAAAAAATTAAGTTTATCCTCCAGACAGAAGTCCCCCAAACTGACCATGCATAAAGTTCTCAGTTCAAATCCAGCTTTTAGCAAAGAAAGGAAAGAGATTTAACAGGAAGTCATGCTATATACAAAAGTTTTACTGCCTAATATGTCTGCCCGTGACAGACGTCCACGCCTCTTTTATATTTAAGTTAACTGCAAAGAGGTTTGCCATTTTTTTCAGTTGTGCAAGTCAATTGTGCTTTATTTTAACAAAAAGTAACTGTCCTTACTCAATAACTTGTCTTATAACACCAAAACCTGTTTCTAGACCTTTTCTTCTCTACTTCCCCTTTTCCACACCCACTGCCCCATTTTATTACATCTTTACCAAAGTTCCTTAAAACAGTTTTCATCAGAGGAAAGTCTCAGTGGATCAAACATCCTCACCCAGCAAACTGAAATGTCAAGCAGGATAACAAATTCTATTAATGCATGCATGTAGGCAGCATACTTGTGTGCCCTTAAACTGTTCCTCCTAAAGTGTGATTTTTGTTGAGCATTGCTGGAAGGGGTACCCACTCACTGCTATAACCTCTACCCTAGTTATACAAGTCCCACCGCACCATTCACTTGTTACTCATTGAATCTTGACAGCTATTACATAAGTTCTAATCCTAGCTATTCTCATTTGAAGATCTGCTTTCGCAGTAACTTTGTTTTTTGCCTAGTATTGACATTTAAGTCTGTTGAGCGTCAGGCTGGCACCACGGCACCGTAAAAATCCACTGCCAATCAGCGGACCGGAGTTCCGCTGTGGTGTCCGCTAACAGGGAAAAGCCGAAAGACATTAGTTTTTAGTTTTTATTGCCACTTAAGTCAAATTTACAAGTATGTCATATGATCTTTATTCGTGTCTCAGCCAAGAGCTGTTTCTTGGACAACTTTTGTGCTCCAAGAATCTTGCTAACCTGCTCCATTCATCTTCAGTCCGCTCAAGCTCACTCTGTTCCCCTTCCCTGCCCCAATTACCACATACCCACCATTCTACATCTAAACTTAAGACACTCTTCACGCACACCAGCACTAAACACACATTAATTTGCCACATGACATCTTCCCGAACTAGTTACCCCACATGGTGCACAACTCCCTCCTCCTATCTCTTACCATGGCAACCATCCACATACTCCATCTTCCATCAATGACGCTTGTAAATTACTTAACTTCATGCCCCCACCCTCTGCACTTTTACCTGCTAAACCTCCTTTCCTCTTATAAAAACAGTTCAGTTAATAATACTACTCTTAACCACTTCCCCACTGTTTCATCACTAACTCACCCCAGTATCGCTCTATTCTATACGTGCAAGTTGCTCTTTTAATGTCCCACTCCATGCAATACTATGGGACTTCAGCGTAACAAAACCTTGGAACTAGAATCCTCCAAAAACATTAACAGTGGTGGTGTCTCTCAACCTAGAAACACCCTACCAGGCTCAGTGAAATCAGTAATAGACAAACTGACCTGGATGGATTTCTGTCTAATACTCCTACCAGCATTGCTTCTGCAGGTGTCCTCCCTGGCAACTTCAGTGACTAACTTACACTGTCAGGAAACATAAGATAACCCCAAGTATTCATCACTATAACCTATCTTGCAACACAGCCAATTTTGATAAAACCCCCTTTACTGCCAAACTACAATCAGTAAAATGGACACAACCAAAACCTTTACAACCTGACAAAGTTGTTTTACTGCATAACACATTTCTCAATGCACTTAAACACACCCAGTCAGAAAAAAAGGGTTAAATTCAACCATCCTCCTTGTTAAGCAGGGAAAATAGAAGTTATGTACTTACCATAACGTTCCATGTGAGTTGTTTATCTCGCCTTTATTCTCACTGATTGGTTTGGAGCTGATCCTCGGCTCCGACACAGCCGATCGCAAGCTCAAGGTTTGCCAGTAGCTCGAGACCAAGCCCCTTAACCCACAATGCACTGCTGGAATTACCTCAGATCTTGTTTGCTGCGAATAACAGTATATACATATATATATATATATATATATACACACACAAACATATACATACCCTCTTATATAGGTGTGTGTGTGTATATATATATATATATATACATATATGTGTGTGTGTGTGTATCTACGAAGAACTCTTCCCAAAGGGAAAGAAGAAATATTGAATAACCAGGATGGTACTTGCCTCTAAGTCAACAGTCAGCCAGGAGGGGGAAGGAGGGAGGGATGTGAGAATAAAGGCGAAATAGCATGTCCAAAGGTCAGTTGTCAATCTTCTCTCCGGTCCAGCTGGTGAATCTGGGAATCTTGAGGCAATGTTACAACTGCCTCATGTACACAGACAACCCTCTCCTCCTCCCAACAAATTCCAACACATGTGAGAGATGCATCCATATAGCCAAACTGGAGGCTAAGCACTCTCAACTCAGTACTGGCATAACCAGTCAGGAGGAGAAGGAAACCACACTCAGTACAATTCCAGTCTCACATAGACCTACCACGACAGCAAACCAAACACATAAACACACAAAAACATACTCGGAGGCTCTAAATAAAAATCTGCCTAAGCAGCAGAGACCTCAAAGCAGACACCCAAGCAACCGCTACCCCAAAACAAAACACGTGCAACACATAGCTCACAAAGCCAGTGTGCGAACAGTCACAGCCCTTAAGGCTAAACAACACACCTGATACACTTGTAATAGGTGACTCTATCGTCAGGCACTGACGTCCCGCTCACCAGGCTGAACAAGGAGAAGGTCACGGTGAGCTGCCTGTCGGGCGCTAGGATCCGCCACATAACACAAGCACTCAGGTCACTCCAAGGCAAGTACAAATATGACTCAGTCATTGTCCATGCTGGTGTGAATGACCTGAGACGTACCTCCCTGGACTACATGAAAAGAGACATAGAGGAGCTCTCTGAGCATGTAGCCCAGGCCGGTATGACCCTGACCTTGAGTAGCATCTTACCCTCACCAAGAATGATGCCACAATATGAAGACAAGATGATCAATTTCAACAATTGGCTTAAGTATTGGTGTCATTCAAAGGGGATCCAATGCCTGTCAGCCTGGGATGACATGCTCGACAAGCCACGATGCTTCGCTAGGGATGGCTTGCACCTGTCACCCTGGGCTTGGATATTGGCAAAGGCTCTTGCTACCCCCACAGTGCCTTTTTTAGGCAAGGCTGAAAAGACAAACCCACCTCCATAGGTATCACAAGGGATAAGAAACTAAGAGTAATGCTACTCAACGCCAGAAGTCTAAACCTCAAGATGCATGCACTCGAAACTCTCCTTAGCATGGAGAACATCGATATCTGTGCAGTAACAGAAACCTGGTTCAAGGCTCCCGAGAGCACCCCAGCACTACCAGGTTATACCTCATACCATGCTTTTCGGCCCCAAAACTTGGACCGACCCACAAAAGGAGGGGGAGTATCAATATTCGTCAAAGATACCCACACCTCCAGGTTGGTGGCACAGCACAAAGCATCAGCGACTATCCATGTGCAACTAACAGTGGGTAAAACTGCCTTCCAGTTTATAGCCTGCTACAGACCACCCTCCCTAACCCAGGAACCCCACTCGGCCTTCCTGAGAACACTGGAAAATATGAAGTTCTCTCCAAACACAATTATATTGGGCAACTTCAACTACCCAAACATAGACTGGGAGCATTACTCTAGCTCCAACACCCTAGCCCAAAGGTTCCTAGAATTTATAAACTCAAATGTTATGGAACAACTTGTTACCACTCCCACAAGAGGGGAAAACATACTGGACCTGATCATCACCAACATGAGGACTCTATGCTCCAGACCAGAAGTGTATCCCTCACTGGTAAGATCAGACCATAAACTAATCTCACTGGATATTCACATCCCGACACCACCTCCTGCCCAGAAAACCACAGTGAAAAACTCCTCTAAAGCAAATTGCACACTCCTCAAAACCGAGGTGGAATCCTTCAAAGCCCCCGGGCCTGTGGAAAATACGGCCCAGACCGCAGAATCCTTTATAAACGCATTCTATGAACACCTTCAGGAATGCATGGATCATGCAATCCCAAATAAAACCAAGACCCAATCCTCCAAAGGCAGACGTCCTGTCTGGTGGACCCCAGCCATAAACAAACTATACAATAGAAGGAGAAGCTACTAAATGATAGAGCAAAATTCCAAAAAGGGAAGGCATCTCTGATCAGTATTAGCAAAAAACTACGGGCACTCATAAAATCGTCTAAGGCCAGCTTCGAGAGAAAAATTGCACAGGACACTAAGAATAATCACAAGACTTTCTTTAGTTATGTTAGGAACCTGGGTGGTAATTCCCAGATATGCTCAGAATTAGTCCAAAATGACAAAAAATACACCGAACCCACAGACATTGCCAACATCCTAGCTGACAGGTTCAGCAAACTTCTCCCCCACCACCAAAGGGCAAATATCTATTCCAGCAGAGTGCTGCCCCTGACATCTCAGATGCTCAGGTAAGAGCCGCCTCTCCAAAGCAAAAACACAGCATCAATGGGACCAGACGGTGTCCCGGCTGCCCTACATGAACTCCAAGAAGAGCTAAGCCCAAACATAAAACTACTGTTCAATCTCAGTCTTACTACAGGATATGTACCCAAAGAGTGGGGTACAGCAACTGTGGTCCCTCTCCACAAATGTGGTGCCTCAATGGATCCTGGAAACTATCGCCCCATAAGCCTGACTAGCTTGGTCTGCAAAGCTATGGAAAGGATCATCATGGACCTCATAAATAAAGATATTTGGGACCTACAGACACTGGATCCTACCCAGTTCGGCTTTAAGGGCAGATCCTGCCTCTTAAACCTGGTTGATTTCTTTGAAACAGTCACCAAGGCCATTGATGAGGGGAAGGTGGTCCACACAGCCTACCTGGACCTCGCAAAAGCCTTCGATACAATACCCCACTCGGGCATTATAGATAAGCTCACCAGCTTAAATATAAACCCCTATGTCACTAGATGGGTTACAAACTGGCTCAAGGACAGAACCCACATGGTTAGAATTGCTGGAGCCATGTCAGACTCCAAACCAGTTACAAGTGGCGTCCCACAAGGCTCAGTCCTCTCTTGTTCGGTATATATTTCTCAGAGGTACAGGCCAACACGGAAGGACTGTGGCTGACCAAGTTCGCAGATGACTGCAAACTGGAAGCCATAATCGACTCTCCAGCCGACACAAGCATCCTCCAAAAGGGCCTCATAGAAACAGACAACTGGTGCCAGAGCCATGGCCTCAAGCTAAACGCCAAAAAATGTATAGTCATCCCCTTTGGCAAAAACAAAGTGCCCACAAATTACCACATAGGTGGTAATCCATTAAGTACAGAAGAAGTAATTAGGGACCTGGGGACCCAAGTTGATAGCAAACTCTCATTTGACAACCATGTGGCCAAAGTGGTTAGAAAAACATTTTATATAGCCCACCTAATCATGAAGGGATTCACATCTAGATCAGGGGATGTCATCGTGCCTCTTTATTCATCCCTCATCAGGCCCACAATTGAGTACAATGCCCCTTTTGGGATGTACCTTACCAGACACCTGCAGCAACTGGAAAGACCCCAAAAGTACCTTACCAAGAGGATCAAAGGGCTCAAACAGATGCCATATGCTGCCCGGTTAAAGAAACTCCAGCTCTACTCAGTGGCATACCGCCTGTTCAGAGGCGATCTGTGCCTGACGTATAAAGCCATGTACAACCCGGAATTAATGGGCATGCTGCACCTCAGAAAATCCAAATCCCATCGAGCTACACGCTCGAGAGACTTGAACCTCAGCACTGAAATAAATAGGGACATGCTGGAGGGACAGATTCATAACCCAGAGGCTCCCTTCACTCTGGAATAAAATCCCAGTCCAGGTTAGGCAGAGTCCCTCATTGACTCTCTTCAAGAGGAATCTTGATGAGTGGATGGGAGATCGTAGGTTTACCCCGGGTATCACTTCTGTGTCACTGTTAGACAGAGGCACAGTATACTAACCTCAAAAAAGGGCATAGCAAAATTAATTTAAAATGGGTGGCGAAAGCCAAACACATTCTGGCTAGGCTTATAAATGCCCTAGGGCAGATAGCCTAGTATGAACCTATGAGCCTATAAATAACTCACATGGAACGTTATGGTAAATACATAACTTCTATATGTGAAGTTGTTAAATCTCGCCGTTTATTCTCACTGATGGGTAGCATCCCTAGCACCCTTAACCCTGGGTGGCTCATGGGAGTATGTTCTTCAGTACCGTAGTACCAAAGGAAGACCTGTCCCTTGAAGCCTCATCTACTTTATAATGAGTGATAAAGGTATGAGGCTTAGACCAAGTGGCTGCAGCGTAAATATTGTCAAGGGGCAATTTAGCTTGAAAAGCAGAAGACGTAGAAACTGCTTTGGTAGAATGAGCCTTAGATTTGTGTGTTAATGCCATGTTCGCATTTTCATAAACAAAGGATATACAATTGGATAACCATTTAGATAAGGTGGTTTTAGCCACTGGATTGCCTTTTCTTGCTTCTGAGAAGGATACAAAAGTTGGTCTGATTTCCTAATATCCTTAGTTCTGTCAAGATAAAATCTGAGCTGTCCGTGAACATAAAGTTTGTCAGCATGTATTCCAATTTGCTACATTGGTTGGAAAGAGACTGGCAGTTCAATGACCTGATTGATATTTGACTCAGAACAGACTTTAGGTAAAAATGAGGGGTTTGTTCTGAGAGATACTCAATCAGCATGGAAAATCATGTAGGGTGGTCTGTTAGATAATGCTTGAAGTTCTGACACTCTGCGGGCAGATGTAATGGCTACAAGAAATATTGTTTTCCAAAATAAAAATTTTAGATCATAAGATACTGGTTCAAAAAGAGGTAGAATAACTTGAGACAGCATAAGGATTAAATTCCAGGGAGAAAAGGGAGTTTTGATCGGAGGTCTCATATGAAGAACGCCTTTAAGGAAGGTTTCAGATAATTTATGGCTCATAATATTTGACAAACAAAATATTCCCCTGCACGTCAGGAACTGCACGGCTCAAAGTGAATAACTCCAAAAACAAGAAATGAGCCAGCAGCAGGTAGATTGTGTCAAGAAAGAGTAGTTTATTAAAAACTACCCCAACAGCATAATGGCATCCAAAACAAACCGGTTTCGGCAATGGTTAAAAACCTAGCCTTCTTCAGTGTACAGCAAGGAGCCAAAACAGAAATGCTGTATTTAAACAGATAGAAACATGCTGATTGGTTACAAAAAATTTTTAGCATGTGATAATTATCAAACAGCAAAAATTATTAGTATGATTGAAAATACATTCAAAAAGATGTATAAATCATTTGAAGGACTGAAGTACATTCATATTATGATTGACTATTTATATGTATGTATAATATAGAAAAAACATATACCTAATATGGTATTCCAAGTATTAAAATAACAATTATACATGATCCAATATTGAACAAAAATAGATATGCATATGTACAAAATGCATAACAAATCAGAGTACATAATACAGCATTAGCAATTTCAATATTTATAAATATATATATGTATTCTGAATATTAGAACACCATTTGTTCAACAATCATGTATAATGTATTTAATTTATAAACAGTCATTTAACCCAGGGCTGAATAATGCTCCTAGTTTCGTAATCCATTTCTTTTCTTTAAGGTTGAGTTTATTGTGCCAACCACTCTTTATGCTTCTGTCACCAATGATTTTGTCAATAATAGTAAAATGAAATTTAGCAGTGCGATGCATGAGAGTGTGTTTGTATAATGCATTGGTATTCTTATGGCATCTGATATCACTGAGATGCTCAGAGATACGTAATTTAACTGGTCTTGATGTCTGCCCTACGTAAAATAAATGGCAGGTGCAACATGCCAAATAGACTGCCCAATCAGTGTTACAGTTAGCAAAGAATCTAATGTCAAAAACAGTGTTGGTATTCCTACTGGTGAACTCCTTAGTTTTCAACATATGCTTACAGTTGACACAGTGGCCACATGGGAATGAACCAATAAGCCTATCCCCCAAAATGGTAGTTTGATATATTTGTGGTAAAGTGGACTCATGATGGTGTTTGTAATGATTAAAATGACCAGCCAAGTTCTTTCCCTTACGAAAAGAGAAAAGGCATTTATTCGGAATAATGTTTTGAATTCTGACGTCAGCCTCCAAAATGTTCCAATTATCCCTGATAATCTTAATGAAGTTGTTGGTGTTTCTGCCAAACGTTGTAGTAAATCTAAGTTTATTTGGCTTGATATGTTTCTTTTTGTATGCTAGTAAATTAGGTCTATGTAGACCTAATGCATAGTTCTGAGCCATGGTCACATATCCTGAACAATAGCCCCGCTCAATGAATCTATTATGCAAATCCTGAGCATGATTGACAAAAGTATTATTCTCAGAACAGTTGCGCCTGATCCTAATAAATTGCGATTTAGGGATGTTCTTTGCAATATGTTTTGGATGAAAGCTGGATGCGTGGAGAATCGTGTTATATTGGGGGAATTTTCTACGAGTTTCGGTTGTCAAGGTGTTATCCTTATTTCTAGTTACCAAGACATCCAAAAATGTAATGGATTCCCGATCATAGGTAATAGTAAATTGTATTCCCCATATATTATCATTCAGGTATTCCATAAATTCCTGAAGATATAAAATATCCGATCTCCACACCATCCAGCAATCATCCAAATATCTACGCCAGATATCAATTTCCGGCAAAAACAAATTATGGGTGTCGTCATAAATCATAATTTGTTCTATATAGGCCATAAACAGATCAGCATAAATGGGGGCAAAAGATGCCCCCATAGCTGTACCTCTGATCTGTAGGTAACATTCCTGGTTGTAGAAAAAAACATTTTTGGTCAAAACATGCTCAGTTAGATTCAACAGGAGAGTATTAAACCCAGGTTGATATAATTTAGATTCATTGAGCCAAAATTCAATAGCATCAAGTCCACCCCAATGTGGAATATTAGTATAGAGTGAACTTACGTCCAAGGTGCAAAGTAGCCAATCTGAATCCAACTGCATATCATTTACAATACTCAAAAATTGAGTAGTGTCCTGTATTCGTGATCTTACATATAGTAACAACGGCTTTAAATGCAAAGTTAGAAATTCAGAAAGAGGTTCAGTTATCGACCCCATACTTGATACAATGCCTTCCAGGTGGATGTGAAAGGTCCTTATGTATTTTAGGTAGAAAGTAAATATATTGTCTAGTAGGATCAGTGATAGTTAAATGATAAAGTGTTTTCTTATCAATAATACCATTATCGACAGCAGAATTCAAAAAGTCATCAATATCCCTTTTGAAAACCATGGTGGGGTCCAGTGGCATTTTGGTATAATATTTAACATCATTGAGTTGTTTATGTGCTTCAATGTCATAGTCACACCAATTTAACACTACCACTGCCCCTCCTTTGTCTGCGTTGATAATTACCAAATCTTTGTTGTTAACAAGTTCCTCTAGACAAGATTTTTCACCATCAGTGATGTTATTAGGCATTGGTCTCTCATAATTATGCTTGAAATGTAACTCACTTAATACACTTTTCAAAAATAGGTTAACAGCTGGATGCATAGGAGGAGTAAATTTGGAGGTATGATATTTAAAACCTTCCATTTGTGAATGTTCAGTGTCCCCTTGTTCCTGAAAAAACAATTTTAAATTAATAAGTCTACAAAATGTAAATAAGTCATTAGTAAATGAGTCTTCTGGAACAAAAAAGCCAGGGATGAAGGATAGACCTTTATTTAGTAGAGATATCTGTTCATTTGTAAGTATGGTACTAGAAATGTTACATACATTATTTATTTTTTGGTCAGTATCTCCAACAAATTTTGCAAACTGGTGACTTTTTCTGTGCTTCCTGCCCCCCCTCCTCCTCCCCCTGTGTTCCCTAAAGGGGATACATAGTTTTTACGTTTGGGGGTGGGGGAATCCATGGTAGACTGTGTGTCAGTATCTGTACCAGACGAGAGAAAAGGGAGTTTTGATCGGAGGTCTCATATGAAGAACGCCTTTAAGGAAGGTTTCAGATAATTTATGGCTCATAATATTTGAGCCACCAAGACCAGGGTGAAAATCAGAGAGAGCAGATAACGGAACTCTAACTGTAGCAGCTACTGCCCCTTCCTTACAAATTTTTGTCATAAATTCCAAAATCTAAGAAAGCGAAGCTCAGAAAGGGTCAATGTTCTGCGCGTTGGCCCAAACTGAGAACCTTTTCCATTTACTGCTATATAAATTCCTGGTAGATGGCTTGTGAGAAGACAAGAGAATCTGTCTTGTATCTTCTGAAATTGAATGAAGCCTGGCAATTAGGGGAAGTGGATTAGCCAAGCAGTCAGTCTCAGAGACTGCAGTGAAGGATGAAGGTCCCCTGATAGGAGAGTCAGAAGGTCCGGAACTGGGTCCAGGATCCATGGATCTTCCAATACATGATGGTGGAGAAACGGAAACCAAATTTGTCGAGGCCAGTAGAGGGCTATGAGTATAACGATCCTTCCCAGAGATTTTGCTTTCTGTAAAAATCTGGGTATTAATGGGAAAGGTGGAAATGCATAAAGGAGACCCGGGAGCCAATCGTGTAAAAGTGCATCTCTCGGGGGATGACCAGGAGGTGGTATTAGGGCAAAGTAGCTTCTGCATTTTGAATTGATGTGGCTGGCAAAAAGGTTGCAGCAAGGCTGGCCCCACTTGCAGAAAATCAACTCTGCAACTTGTTGTTTGAGAGACCACTTGTGAAGGAGTAATATCCTGCTTAGCTTGTCCGCTATCACGTTGGATTTCCCTGGGATGTGCACTGCTAACAGAAAACGGTGGGACTACACAGCCCATTGCCAGACCCTAAGGGCTTCTCGACAAAGGGGGTAAGACTTGGTTCCGCCCTGCTTGTTCAAGTACCAGATTACGGACATGTTGTCGGTCTGAATTGCAATAGTCCCTAGAGGGAGAGAGTCCTGAAAGTACTGCAATGTCAGAAGTACTGCTCTTAAGTCTAGAACACTGATGTGCAGATGTGATTCTTGATCTGTCCATGTGCCTTGGGCAGTCTTCCCCTGAAAATGCCCCCGCACCCTATCAGGGAAGCGTTCTTGGTCACAGTGGCTACTGGGGGGGGGGGGGCAAAGGGTCTTCCGATTGTGACATGAAGAGACGTCAACCACCACCGAAGATCTCTCCTGCAGGAATCCGTGATGAGAATCATGTGGTGCAGCAGTAGTTTCTGGTACGACCGCTGAGCGAAGAGGAGCCGTTGAAGAATTCGCAAATGCATCCTTGCGAGTGGTACAGCCAGGATTGCTGCCGCCATCAAACCTAGTACCCTCAATACCTCCGGCTGCTGTAGCTTTGTTCTTTGACACCAGTGAGCTGACGTGTTGGCGGAGAAGAGAGACTCTTTCGATAGGGAGACGTAGAGTGGTAGTTGAGGTGTCTAACTCTGCTCCTATAAAAACGGCATGCTGCGATGGTGATAAGGCAGACTTTTCATAGTTGATTGTAATGCCTAATTGATGGTAGAGTGTCAGAGTGTACTGTGTTGCCTGAGCCAATTGATGCCTGGTGGTAGCGGTGAGGAGCCAATCGTCTAGGTATGGAAACACCTGGAATCCTAGACGTCTCAGGTGAGCCGTGACCATTGCCAAGCATTTGGTGAACACTCTGGGAGCTGTAGTGAGACCAAAGAGCAGGGCTGGAAACTGGTAATGATTGTCTCCCAGCCAGAAGCGCAGATGATCTCTGGAGCGTCTGTTCATCTTTATGTGATAGTATGCGTCCTTGAGATCTATGAAGCACATCCAACTGCCTTTTCCTAAGAAGGGAAGAATGGACTGAAGTGTCACCATTCGGAACTTATCTTTCTTTACGAACTGGTTGAGTCTGCCGAGGTCCAAGATAGGTCTCCACTCCCCTGTTTTCTTTGGTACCAAAAAGAATCTTGAGTAAGTACCGAATCTGACTTGGTCTGCTGGGACTGGTTGGATGACTCTTTTTTTCTAGCAATCTGCGGACCTCTACAGTTGCTTGTTCCCCGAGATTGGGTGGAACATCTGGGATTCTCTTTATAGGAATGGGAGGGGAAAAGAACGGTATGAAATATCCTCTGGAAATGATGGTTTGTACCCAAGTATCCGATGTTATATTTAGCCAGGCTTCTGGATACAAAGACAAACGGACCCCCGACTGCCTCCAGAGCTGAACAGTCAGACTCCCTTTCAGGGGCGCTGGTAGGACTGACAAGAGAACTGACCCCCTGTCACCCTGTTGTTGCAGACCCCCTCTGCCACTGTGACGGCGTCTTCCATTATAACTCCCTCCTCTGCCTCTAGAGGGGGTTTCTCCATGTGTATCCTGAAAGGCTGCCTGAGCTTTTCGTAACCACATTTTCCCTCCCCTAGGGCCCTTGGGTTAGGGCTGAGTAGGGGTCGAAAAATGGACTCCAACAGCAGATAAGGTCTTGCCTTCCCGCTCACACCTGGTTAGTTTCCTTTACTTTGGGCCCAAACAGTGATGAGCCATCGAATGGGGTATTAATAAAGGAAGACTTAAAGGGTTCCACAAAGGAACAGGGACGCATTCAGGCTTATCTTTGAAGAGCAATGCCCGAACTAGCAGCTCTACTCGAACCATCAGCTGCATAGACGAGTTTACCACTGAGTTTAGGGTAGCAAGCTGGGCATTGACGTCGGTCACTCCTGCAGCTACCGTACCCTGGAGAGCACATCCTAGCTCTTTCAGGAGGTTTCTCTGTAGTCTTGTAAAATGGGTCAAGTAGTTCAGTGATCGCAGAGAAAAAGTCACTGAACTAAACATGCACTTCCCATATCTATTCATGACCCTTGAATCTCTGTTAGGGGGATGGATAGAAGAGGATGTCTCAGATACTTCCTTTGTGGTGGCTGCAGCTACCACCATGGCATCAACAGACACTCTCTTTGTCAAAAATGGCTTGTCCACTGGGGCAGATATGAATTTATTGGGTCTACGAGGGACAGGTTCCATGGCCCCGGTGACTCCCACGCCTTACGAGAGATCAGTTCCATGAGCTCGTCGTAAGGCGGAGACACCCAAGAAGTGGAAGGTTGAGACCCAGAAGCCTACCTGAGCACGGACCCATCCTAAGTAGGAGCCTTGGACTGCCAACCGCCCCTCTGACTAAGGATCTCAAGTATCTCCGCAAAAGAGATATCCTCAGAGGGGGGTCAAGAGGACCCTTCTGACTCATCTAAGTCCGTGTAAGATGTCCAAGACTCCTGTGGGGAGTCTAAGTGCCTCCTCTTGCACAGTCTCTTCCTGGGGACCTCCTCAGTGGGGGGATCTGGGGAGGTCTCAGAAGAACAGGGGACGCCCTGTGGGGGTACTTGAGGCTCGCGGTCTCTACGCTTAGCGGGACCGGTAGATGAAGAAGCACACACAGGAGCTTGAGGGAAGAGGGAAAGCTGAACCGATGCCGACGTTGTCTTTGGAGACAAAACTCTCCTCATAGCATTGAAGGCACCATGGCTCCAACAAGGAGTGGATGGACCCAAGAGTACCGTCCAATCCTCCCGCACCAAAGCCCTAGGCTCCGAGCCTGAGGTAGGAGCCAAGCTCATCCAAGCCGAAGCCCTGAGAGGAAGAGTCAGCACCAAGTCATTTAGACTATCCTCCCCGGAACCGACGGGAGAGCGGTGGCTCCTAGAGCCCTCGGTCGGTGCAGAGGACATTCGAGTAGATGGAGCTGATGACACTGGTGTGGGTATCGGCTCCAAGGGTTCGACCATCATTGGTTCAATTTCCTTTGGCTCCGAGAGTCCAGTACGGCTCAGAGGAGGAGTAGACAAATGTGGTCCCATGGTCTTCGGTGCCGATGACCTGGTCGGGGCCGACAACAATTTGGCAAGTCCTGGTGCCTGTAAAAGCTTCTGCACTAGCCAATCCATGTCCAAATCTGAAAGGCTGACTGAGGACTTAGCTGAGCGCACCGAAGGTGCTGACTGGAGCAGAGGTGAAGATGGAACTTCAGAGACCGGCTCCAATAGAGAGAGCTGGCTCTGAATCAAAGGTAGAGTCTGTTCCGATGACTGTAGAACCAATGACCCTCCTTTTGAAATCTCAGTCTTTTTTGAGACCTTATCTGAAGACTTGGATTTTGAGGATTTGGTGGACGTACTAGTACCCTCATGGCTACTCAAAACTTCAGAAAAAGATTGCTGTAGCAATCCCCTGTCTATAAGTTTCCTCCTCCTCTCCAAGAGGACTCTTGAAGAAAAGGAGTGGCAAATGCTGCAGGTGTCTTGGAGGTGTTTAGTCCTCAGACAGTAGACACATTGAATGTGTCTGTCAGTGACGGACATTTTCTGCCCACAATCTGGGCATTTTTTGAATCCTGATTTAGGATGGGATTTCTCCTTATCATCCGACATCTTTAAAAGAAACAGTAAACTTCAACAAGGTCAATTAGTAAAGTCCTTAGTAACCGAAAGATCCATAAGCAACTAAGCCCAAACCGGGCACTATCTATAACAGTATTAAACAGATACAAATATAGGGCTAAGAAGCCCACAGAAAAGCCTGACTATTATAAAAATTAATAGTAGAAAAAAAGGGCTAAAGGTCCACACAACAAAGAAGCCAACAAGGCCCTAACTTTTAAACTATTTATAAATATTTAACTATAGAGTAAATATAAAAAGATATATTTTTTAAATAAAAAAGAAAACTTTTTATAGACTTGCTGTTAATTTTTCCCAGAAAATGGTCCGAGCTAGCTGGATCACCGAGATCTCTCTTGCCGTGGCAAACTAGATCTGAGGTAATTCCAGCAGTGCATTGTGGGTTAAGGGGCTTGGTCTCGAGCTACTGGCAAACCTTGAGCTTGCTATCGGCTGTGTCGAAGCCGAGGATCAGCTCTGAACCCATCAGTGAGAATAAACAGTGAGATTTAACAACTACACATCAAAAATTTTGATTAATGAGAAAGATGAAATGTGGTTCTAAGAGAAAACAACCAAATCTGAAATTAATCTCCATAAACACAGACAACTAAGAAAACAAGCCAAAAATTCAATTAAATTTGACAAAAAAAAATAGACCAGCATACAAAACTCTAAACTAACAAACTCAAGTTTTGGTTACAAGCAACTAAACTGATTCATGTCAGCCATGCTACCCACCTAATCCATCAGCAAATAACCATACAGATAGTATAACTAGCCACTTACTTTGTTCAATCAGTAGCATCTCTCTTGAAAGAGAGAACCTAAAACTCTCCACTTAACGTTAACGAAGACTACCACCACTTGCCCTGTAAAGTTTCTCTGCAATCCATGCCAGCTTTTTCTATGAAAAAATCCTTCTACAACTAAAACCAACAGTGGGCCCCAGACAATATCCCAGTTGAATCCATCATAAACTGCAGTCAATGTCCTGGCCTACCCTTTCACCATCTTAATCAACTGGTCAATCAAAGAAAGCTATATTCCCACACTGTAGAAGGCATCTTACATCTTGCCACTACATAAAGGCGGCAAATCAACCAACTTTAACTATCATGCCATCGCCATCCCTTCCACACTATCCAAGATTCTTGAAAAATACATTCACCATAAACAATTACTTGATAATAAACTACTCGCCCCTACCCAGCATGGCTTTCCACCACACCATAGTACTATCTCTGCTCTTCTCAATTTCTCCACGTCCATCACCACACAAACATTTGGGTATTCAGGTATCTGTATTATTCCTAGAACTATCCAAGGCCTTGGATATGGTGCCTCACCAAAAACTATTGCATAGACTAACAGAAATCAGACTAGATACAGCCTCTCTTTCGTGATTCAACAGCTCTCCATCAAACAAGTAACAAGTCGTCAAATAGCAAAATTAAATTTCTTCCTTTCTTCTTGTATCAGTCAGCATTCCCCAAGACTCCATCCTAGGCCCTCTCTTACATTACCATCATGCAATGCACTGGCAGCTCAACACTATTCTGTTCAGCAAAGATACTCAAACTTCAGCTAACCCAAGAATCCATACTTTCAGATGAGACAAGACTCTCCGACACTCAACTTCTACTGAAAACCAAAAAGACCTAGCTAAGCTTCACATCTAAACCATAAAATAAGAAATCCCACTTCTCTACAACTCCTAACAGCACCAATAGAAAAAGTTTCACACTCCAAGCTCCTAGGAGTCAATATAAACAAAAATACTAAATTTGATATAAACTTAAAAGACATGATCACAAAAACACACTAAAAACCCAGCACTCTCTATAGAATAGACACTCACCCAACTAACAAAGCAAGAAAGTTTATTGCTTCTACTTAATCTCAACCTTTTGATATGGAGCTCAGATCCTCATCAATCTTCAAGCTTCTCAATCTCATCTAGTTGAACAATGCTATCACAAAGTAGCTAACTTTGCTGCTAATCTGTCCCACACAGCTCATCACTGCATAGCCCTTAAACTCCAATGGACCGAATTCGCTTCTTGCAACTAGTAATCACTTATATTCCTCATCTGCAACCCTGAAATGCCCATCTTTTCCTGTAGTACATTCCCAAAAGAATCCTCTGGTCAGTGGACAAGCATCTACTCAACTTAACCAGAACCAACAACTTAGCAGGCAAGTCACTACCCCATGTCGCATCTCGAAATTAAGAAACTTCATTGCACTCTAAAATACGACAGCCAAATCATCCACAGCCCAAAGCACTAGTAACCACAAAGGCAACGCCAGGTAAACACACACTGCACTTTATTGAAGACACACTCCAGCAGTAGGCAACAGTTAAACACTTTCACCTGCTATGGGACTTCATCAAAACTACTACAAATCCAAAATCACTCCACTGAAATAGACAACTGCACTCACATGACTAGAAAAATACATACAATTACACTCATGACTAAAAAAAATATCTTCCATTTAAGGAACCCCTATCAGACTAGATCAATGCAAACCTAAAATCAATCAGTACAATGTACATAAAAATGTGTACAATAATAACAAAAGACAAACTGTGCTGATTAAAATATACATGTTAAAAGCGAATATACCATAAATCAAATCAGTAGTCCTGGCTCTTAAGATTAAGAACAGAGGCAACGGTACAGATTCCCTTAAGACTTGGGAATACTTGGGCATTTAACCTAAGTTGCTATAGTAATTCCCTTACTAACAAATAGTCCTCAATAATCCTGCCCCTTGCATCCCTTTTTGGCTATTCAAGAACCATAAACTTGAAAAAGTGATGGACAGATTTTAATTTACCTATAAAGTGTAGCTGTATCTTTGCACTTGGTGATATCCCTCACATGTTCGTATACTCTGTCCTTCACCTTTCTAATGGTCTTCCCGATGTAAAATACTGGACATATTTGGCAACAGGCAACATAAATTGCCCAATCGGTGCCACAGTTATATCCACCTCTAATAGTGTGGCCATTAATGTTGACTTTTTCCCCCACCATATGATGACACATCTTGCAGTGACCACATTTGTGCATACCTCTTGTGTCAGTCCTACAACAGCTTTTAACATTATACTGGTTCGCCTTCTCCATCAAATCTTTAAGGCTAGTATTTCTTCTATACACAATGATTGGTTCGTCACCCAAGGCACTGTGTAACTGAGGGTTAGTAGAAATGAGAAACCAGTTATGTTTCAACATACTCAATGTTATAAGAATCCAATGAAAGTTAATATACATGACTTGGAAAACTCTTTTGATGATTTCACAGGCCTATATGTATCATCAGATATAACTACTATTCCTGAACTTGTACCATCACCTAAAATGTGCTGTTGTAGTTGAATACCACTCTGACGTAAAAGGGGGGAATATACTTTCTGTAATCTCTTACCACCTCATCCGTAATAGGATTCAAAAATTTTTTAGGATACCCACGTTTCATAAACATGTCCATTAATTCGTTACACTCCATTAAAACCACACAGTCATCTGAGACCATCCTAGCCAGTCTTACCAGTTAGCCTTTAACCACATATTTCTTCTGAAGCAATTTGTGAAAACTGTCAAAATGAAGGTAACTATTTGAAAAAGCGGGTTTCCAATGGATGTTAGATTTGAGGTAACTACTCCCCTACAGCCTTAAAAATAGTCACATATAGAAAAAGTACAGCTGTGTACACTTACCATAAATGTAGATGTTCGAGTGTATTCACTGTTGCAGTCATTACATTTGGGTAATCTGCTGGCAGGTTGTCCTCAGTTGGCCTGATTAACAAAGTCTTGGGTCCCACGTCAGCTGCTGTCCCTTCTTCCATGACGTCCAGTCGTCAGGGGTATAAAACATGTAGCAGATGCCATTACATCAGTTTTTCTTGCCCCAGATGTCAGGTGCCCTCCTAATGGGGAGCAAATAAAATTAAAAACACAAAAATATACCTCCAACCAAAAGCAAATACACCAAAAAGGCTTTTAAGTATAGTAAAAGAAAGTAGAGGTATAGCCAAAGAAAAGTAGGGGGCTGGAGGGAAGGTAATCAAGACTGCAACAGTGAATAAACACTCGAACATCTACATTTATGATAAGTGTACACAACTCTACTATGTTCTTCGTGTTTCACTTTTGCAGTCATTACATTTGGGTTGATTTCCAAAGCTATGGTTGGGAGGAGGAGTTTATACAGCATTAGGGCCAGCTATAAGGCCCTGCAAGACAGCAGTGGCAAAGCCAGCTCTGGATTTAGAGAAAATTGGTAAATGATAATGCTTGGTGAACGTATGTACAGAACTCCAGGTAGCAGCTTCTAGAATATCCCTGGTAGGAACACCTCTGAGAAAGGCTGCAGAAGTAGATGCAGCCCTGGAGGAGTGAGATCTGATCCCATGAGGGATAGGTTTTTCCATGGTGCTTATAGCAGAAATGAATGCAATGGCTTATCCATTTAGAAATGGTTTGTTTTGAAATAGCCTTCCCCTCTGCCCCTGTAGCAAATGCTACCAGCAATTGTTCAGATTTTCTTCGAGATTTAGTCTTGTCCAAGTATAATCTAAGTTGTCTGTGCACGTTCAAGGAATGCAGAATCCGTTCCCCTTTGTTCTGTGGATTGGGAAAGAAGGTTGTCAAATGAATGGACTGATTAAGAGCCACACTGGAAACCACCTTGGGCATGAAGGATGGATTGATCCTCAGAGATACCCTGTCCGCTTGAAAGATGATGAAAGGTTCCACTGCCATAAGGGTCTGTAATTCAGATATCCTTCCAGCTGAAGTGATTGCTAAAAGGAAGGCTGTTTTCCAAGAAAAAAAAAATTAGGTCTGCAGTAGCAGCTGGCTCAAAAAGAGGTAGAGTGAGCTTCTCCAAAACAAAGTTAAAGTCCCAGGCAGGGGTAGGAGCTTCCTGGGTGGTCTCAAGTTCTTTGCCCCTCTGAGATGCTGCTTGAGCAGGGGATGAGAGAAGAGGGGTGGTTCTGTGTTACAGTGAGCTGAAATAGCTGAAGCGTGGATTTTAATAGAGGAAAAAGACAGGCCTTTGTGAAGCATCTCAGTTAAGTATTGGGTTGGGAGGGTGGCCTAATGGTCAAGGTGCTTGCCTTACAAACACAAGGTGCAGGGTTTGAGTCTCACAAGGGATAATTGGCTAGGCTTAAAATGGCTCGCAAGGGCAGTTAGCTTAGTACTAACCTATGAACCTATTGCAAAATCTGAGGTAAATTGGACGCTGCTGTGCTCATCCCTAAAGACTTGTTCCAGGCACAGAATCTTTTCTATTTGTCAGCATAAGATTTTATAGTGCAAGGGCTTCTCACCTCCAAGATGACATCCATCACAGGTTTGCTGAAGGATGATAAGGGTGAATTTAAGTGATTAGCCAGGCTGCAATGTTCAATGTTGGAAGCTGAGGGTGCAGAACTTGGTTCTCCTGCTGAGACAGCAAGGAAGGGGTCTGAGGCAGGTGTCATGGAGATATTTGCGACACACTGCGCAGGAGTGGGTACCAGTGTTGGAGTGGCCAGTCTGGAGCAATCAAAATCATTCTTGGTTTGTCCTGTTTGACTTTTAGCAGAACTTTGGAGAGCAGAGGCAGAGGGGGAAAGGCGTAGACTGATAGGTTTTTCTAGCTGAAGGACAGAGCAGCCACTTTCCAGGCTTCTTTGTAGGGATTCTTTGTGCAAAACTTGTCCAATTGGTAGTTCTGGGGGGAGGCAAATAGATCTATGTCTGGACTTCCGCATTTGCTTGTCAACATGTTGAAAATTGGTGGTTCCAGTTTCCACTCGTGTGGGTCCATGAGACTTCTGCTTAGTCCATCTGCCAGTGTATCCAATTTTCCTGGCAGGAATTGATGAAGTAGGTGCACTTGGTAGCTGAAGACTGTGTTCCACAATGCCATGGCTAGTCTGCAGAGGGGGTAGGAATGTGTACCCCCCTGCTTGTTTATGTACCACATAACTGTGGTGTTGTCCGTCTTTACCATTAGTTGTCCTGGAAGAATGTAGTCCTTGAAGGCTGTGAGAGCATTCTGTACAGCTAACATTTCTTTTTGATTGATATGTAGGTGCATTTGATTTGGGTTCCATTTGCCCTGAATGCACTTCCCTGCCAGGTGAGCCTCCATGCATAGTCTGATGCATCTGTAGTTAGGGTCTGGGCAGCAGGGAGTAGTGTGAATGGCAGTCCCTTCTTTTGGTGGCAGGCCTCCACCCACCATAGGAACTCCAGGCATAGACAAAGTATGATAGGAATCACTGTTTCCAGGCTGTGACAATGTTGACTCCATAGACTTTTTAAGTACCACTATAGTTTCCTCATATGCAGTCTTGCATATGGAATTAGAAGAATGCAGAAGGCCATGAAACCCCAAGAATTGCAATATTTGTCTTGCAGATAGCAGGGTTTTTGTGGCAACTTGTTTGAAGTAAGTTACCAAATGAATTTGCTTCTCTGGCATGAGGAAAGCCATCTAAAGCCATCTAGGCAATTGTATTCAAGCTTGCATCCAGGAATGCAATCTGTTGAGAGGGTACCAGTTGTGATTTCTTTTCGTTTATGGTGTACCCCAGACAAGTTAGAACCCTTTTTACAAATGCCAGATGATTTAGAAGTATGCCCTGGTTTTCTGCCTGAATTAGACAATCATCCAGGTATGGATAAATTTGAATATTTCTTTGCCTGCAAAATGCAATAACTGGAGCCAGGCACTTTGTGGATACCCTGGGCGCAGTAGACAAGCCAAAGGGCAGCGCAGAGAACTGATAATGCAAGTAGCCTGCTTTGAAGCGTAGGTATCTTCTGCAAGATTCCCTGATTGGGATGTGCAGGTATGCTTCTTTTAAATCTTGAGTTGCCAACCAGGCATGTTTACCTAGCATAGGAACTAACTGGTGAAGAGTCAGCATCTTGAATTTTGGAATGTCCAGAAAGGTGTTTAGAGTAGACAGGTCCAGAATTGGATGCCATGATTTGTCTTTTCTGGGTACCAGAAAAAGCCTAGAATAGAAACCTTGTCCCTTTTCCTCTTCTGGTACCGGTTGAATAGCCCCCATGTTTAAGAGGGAAAGTACTTGTTTTTGAGCCTCTACCCACTGACTTCGGGGCAGGTCTGGCCACCCGTTTGGTGTTGGCAATGTATGGAAATGAAAACTGTAGCCCTGCACACTATATTTAAAACCCATTTGTCCTGGGTTATGAGTTCCCAGTTCTTTGCATGAAGAGGAATCTTTCACCCGAAAGGGGTGGCTAAAAGATAAGTACTTGGTAATTTTAAAAGGAAGTCATTGAGACTGTTTACCATCTGGAGGGGTCTTATTATTTCCTGATTTGGAAGTGAAGGCCCCCCACTGATTAGTTCTGAGAGTCCCCTGGGAATGAAACCTGGTGTTTTTGGTGTGTCTGGGTTGGGCCAGAGAGGAGCTGTAAAAGACCAATTCTTAATAGGCCAGTGCCTACTAAATTTTGGAGGTTGCACTTGTAAGAAATCTTTAACAGTTTGCATAGATTTAGCTTTATCTTTCATCTTTTTTAGAACTTTTTCAGCCTTACTGCCAAATGGATGGTTCTGATTTAAAGGAGCATCCAACAATTTCGCTTTAATATGATCAGGCAAAGATTGCTCCTTAAGTCAAGCATGCCTTCTAAGCACAGACCCAATAACAGCAGCCCTGCAGGAGGCCTCTAAAGAATCAAAACCACATTGCAAAGTATGTTTTCCAACTTGTTCAGCAGAATGCAATAAATCCTGTAAATCTTTATTTTCCACAGAGTCCGGAATCAACATCATTTTCTGTTTAAGCAATCCAATGACATGCTGTTGATATTTTAACATATGAAATTGGCAGTTTAATGCCCTGATTGCCAAGGTTGCAGAAGTATAAACCTTTTTACCCCATCTATTCAGCGCCCTGGAGTCTCTATCAGAAGGGATAGGATTTTTAGCAGTAGAAGCCTTAATGCCCTTGGGCCCCTGAGAAATGGTTTCTGGATCTGCAACAGAATTTTTGAAAAGGAACTTGTGGGACTCAGGAAACCTGTAGTATCTGTCAGGTTTACTAGGAGCCGGAGGCAGGGAATCAGGGGCTATATTGGATTCTGAAAACACATCATCAACAATATCTAGTACAGGAGGTATAGCCAAAGGCCTATGTTGAGGTAGAAGGAAATCCCTAAGCCTCTTTTTTGAATCAGAAAATTACTGGCTTTCCCAGCGGAAATGCTCCCTTAAGGTATGTAAAGTTTCCCCAAAAGAAAAACCCTCAGGAGGGGAAGCAGAGGGAAGCATCAGAATCCTCATAAGTAGGTACGGACAAATCCAGGTCATTAAGAGTCAGAAAAAAACAAAATCCTGATCAGAAGATTCATAATCAAGCTCAGCCCTTGGCCTCTTAGAGGGGTGGGGGGGGGGGTTGACTACCCCTGATTAGAGTAATTAGATCTTCAGCCATTTTGATCACTTGTTTTTTAGGCATAGGGGCCTGAACATGTGGCCTGGGCATCGTTTTTTTAGACACAGACTGAGATTTGGGCCTTAGTAATGAAGATGGAGTTGATTTAATATGCAAGTCTGTAGGCCTGAATACACCCTCAGAAGCCGATGCCTGCACAGTGGCTCCGGACCCATCCAAGGTAGAGACATCCACGGGTTCCATAGGGGAAGCATCTTGCTTCATACCGGACTCTGAATGGGTCTCAGTAGAGGCCTGCAAATCAGAAGTAGCGGGAATCAGGGGCAGCGAAAGCACCTTACTAAGTACCGGCGAACTAGTGAATAGCTTAGGAGAAGTGTCGTCAGCAGTTTTGGACCTCGGCGGCCTGTCTCTTGTCTTTATCTTTGCATTTTTTTCAGAATACCAGTAGTCGGATGGCTAACTGAAGACATTTCTGAATAATTAAACCGAGAACCGAAATATTTAGAGGCAAAAATGTACAGATGAAGGATAGTGCGCTGATTAAATAAAGCACAAAACCCTCAGCAAGGTACGTCGTGGTCAGGGCCTAGGCAAGGAATACAGTACAGATGAAAATCCTTATGAGGTATTTACTTTCCACAAGTAATACAATTATTAACTTTTATTGACATTGGTAAGGAGCAAAAAAAAGTTTCCCCAACGGGGTACTTAGCTTTAAGTTGAAGAGTTCGGTTCTAAAACTTGAAAGTGAAAATTTCAGAAGTCGGCCGACCAGCACTTGCGAACTGCTTCTGCTTTGGGCACCGTATGGCAAGAAAGACTGATGTAATTGATATCAGCTGCATGTTTTATACCCCTGACGACCTGACGTCTTGGAAGAAGGGACAGCAACCAACGCGGGACCCAAGACTTTGTTAATCAGGCCGACTGAGGGCAACCTGCCAGCAGATTACCAAAATGTAATAACTGCAACAGTGAAACACGAAGAACATGTACAGTTGTGTACATTTATCATAAATGTACATGTTCGAGTGTATTCACTGTTGCAGTCGTCACATTTAGGTTATCCCTGCCAGGGCAGCCCTCGGCCAGCCTGAAAACCAGAGGCTTAGTATTTCTGCGTTGTTTGCCATCGCTTCTGGACTGAAGTCGGGTTGTTAGTACTATAAAGTAAGGCAGCTGACGGCATTACATCAGATTTTCTTGAACTAACCTGTCAGGAGCCCCTAAGTGGGAGCCAGGTTCTGGTGGAAGAACCCCACCAGTAAAAAGTAAATACCAATATATCCCTTGTAAGGAAAGAGAAGAAAAAAGAAGGGGATGGAGGGAGGGAAACCAGGACTGCAACAGTGAATACACTCTTAACATCTACATTTATGGTAAGTGTACACAACTGTACTATGTTCTTTGTGTTTCACTGTTGCAGTAATCAAATATGGGCCGATTCCCAAAGCTGGGGAAATGGGTGGAGGCAGTCAAGGAAAAGTACAGTTTTGTACCTACCATAAATGTAGATGTTCGAGTGTTGCACTGCTGCAGTCATCACCGTTGGGTTATCCTGCCGTCAGGCGATCCCGCAGTCGGCCAGAGTTCCAAAGTCCTGGTCCAGCGTCGGCTGTCGTCGCTTCCTCCCTGACGTCAGTGCGCCAGGGGTATATTAGAGACAGCCGGCGCCATGTTCTTCAGTTTTTCTTGCCCCAGATGTCAGGTGCCCTCAAAAGGAAGGCATGTTAAAATGACAATGCTAAATAGAAACACAATAGGTAAGCAAATAGTCCCAATCAGGTAACCAGAATTAAAAATTAATAATAAAAATGAAGGGACTGTCCAAAGGCAACAAAGGAAAGACAAGAGGGGAAGGTGGGTGGGAAATTGGGACTGCAGCAGTGCAACACTCGAACATCTACATTTATGGTAGGTACAATACTGTATTATGTTCATCGTGTTACATTGCTGCAGTCATCACCGTTGGGAAGAATCCCAAAGCAGAGGAAGGGTGGCTGGGCATTAAACAGCATTTTGACTGGCAATGAGGCCCTGCAGAACAGCAGTGGCAAATCCAGCCCTGGATTTCGAAAAAAGAGGTAGATGGTAATGCTTGGTGAAGGTATGTACCGAACTCCAGGTAGCAGCCACCAGGATGTCTTTGGTGGGTACACCTCTGAGAAAGGCTGTGGAAGTGGCTGTTGCCCTGGTAGAATGGGGCCTAATGTTGGCAGAAGGAGCTTTGCCATGGTGTGAGTAACAGAAAGCAATGCAATGGCCAATCCATTTGGAGATGGTCTGCTTAGAGATAGCTTTACCCAAGGAAGCGGGGGCAAAGGAGACAAAAAGTTGGTCTGTCCTTCTGCTAGCTTTAGTCTTGTCTAGGTAGAAGCGTAGTTGCCTGTGAATGTCCAGGGAATGCAAGAGTCTTTCCCCTTTGTTTTGTGGCTTGGGAAAGAAAGTGGGTAGATGGATGGTTTGGTTGAGAGCCACACTAGAGACCTTTGGCATGAAGGTAGGGTTGGTTCTAAGGGAATACCGTGAGTTGATGTGGCAATTGAGATTAGACGCCGGTAAGGCACCCGGGCTAAATGACAACATAAATATTAGCAGTGTGCTCAAGCTTAGGATGGCCCGATTGTAGTGGTTATTCCAGATCAGAATTGTACATATACCCACCTTAGATTGGGTTATTTGTATTAATTAAGAGTATTTATTCATTTATTTATTCATCTTATATTTAGTTCATTATTATAAAGGTGTAGTTATATTTGAATACATGTTTTAACACTGTTTACTGCTCTTATTTTAACATTATTGGTCACTCACTTTTTGGAATTGATGAATGTAACAGTATTTATTCTTCATTTCTATATTATTTAATAATATATGCTTTAGTACATCACACAAACTGATTTTTTAACCTATAAATATTTTTAAAGAACATTGTATTTTAACTATGGTTTTATTTACGACATTTATATCTATTCTGTATTTTGACCAGGCATGATGAGTTATTAATATAAGTTTCTTTTAACAAATTAATTATTTAATTGATTAATTGGAACACGTGTTTTTAAGATTACTATATAATTCAGACTATCCAGTTATTTATGTAACTTGATAAAGCTCTGTACTATACCGAGCGAAAGCGCTTGTCCATAAGGGTGTGTTTTTCGTACTTAATAAAGGATTTAATTTTGAGCTACTGGTTCCGTTGGTGTCACTTCTTGGCCACGCTCTCTGTTGTCAAGTTTTGGTTTGTTCTGCACTTTACTTTCCTGGTTCTAAGGGAAACTCTGTCTTGGTGGAAAATAAGAAAAGGCTCCACTGCCATAAGAGCCTGTAATTCAGAAATTCTCCTAGCAGAGGTTATGGCTAGAAGGAAGGCTGTTTTCCAAGATAGGTACTTTAATTCTGCCAAACTAGCTGGTTCAAAGGGAGGTAAAGTCAGTTTTTCCAGAACAAAATTAAGGTCCCATGCTGGAGTAGGTGCCCTCCGTGGGGGCCTAATAATTTTTGCTCCCCTCAGGAACTGCTTAACTAAGGGGTGTGAAAAAACTGGAGGGTCTCTGTTAAAGTGAGCTGAGATGGCAGAAGCATGTATCTTGATGGAGGAAAAGGACAGACCTTTGTGCAGCAACTCTGCCAAGTATTGTAAAATTTGAGGTATATTAAGCACCCGAGGATTCAGATGTTGGGCCTGGTTCCAGGCGCAGAATCTTTTCCATTTGTCAAAATATGCTTTCCTGGTGATAGGCCGCCTGGCCTCCAATATTACATCCAAGACAGCTTTAGAAAGTGGTACATCTGTGTTGGTCAGATGATTTTCCATGCTTCAAGGTTTAATGTCTTGAGCTGTCCGTGCAAGGTCTGCTTGTCCTTCTGGATCACGAGGTGTGGTTCCTGAGGCAAGGTCCATGGTGTTTCCTGAGACAGGTCCCTTAAGATTGGATACCAGTGTTGTCGAGGCCAATTTGGAGCGATCAGTATCATCTTTGGTTTCTCCTGCCTGGCTTTTATCAGAACCTTCAGCAGCAGAGGAAGAGGAGGAAATGCATAAACTCGTAGGTTGGACCAAGAGAACGAGAGGGCATCCACCTTCCAAGCTTGTGGATGGAAATTCTTGTACAGAATCAAGGTAGCTGGGCGTTATTTGGTGATGTAAACAGGTCCACTTCTGGGTTTCCCCACTTTTGTGCAATCCTTTTGAAAATGAGTGGATTCAGTTGCCATTCGTGTGGATCCAGGATATTCCTGCTTAGATTGTCTGCCAAAATGTTGTTTTTTCCTGGCAGGAACTGAGCTTGTAAGTGTATTTTCATTGCCAAGGCTATGTTCCACAGATTCATAGCCAGCCTGCACAGGGGGTATGAATGTGTTCCCCCCTGCTTGTTTATGTACCACATGACTGTTGTGTTGTCTGTTCTTATGAGTAACGGTCTTGGAAGCAGAAGGTCCTTGAATTCCATGAGGGCATTCTGTACAGCCAACATCTCCTTCTGATTTATGTGGAGACGTTTTTGAAGTTTGCTCCATTTGCCCTGGATGCATTTTCCGTCCATGTTGGCTCCCCATGCATTATCTGAGGCATCTGTTGTTATGAGCTGCCTTGCTGTGGGCTGAAAGAAATGCTGACCCTTGTTCAGGTGACAGGCTTGTGCCCACCATAGAAACTCCTTTTGTAGACAGGGAATCAGAGGTATGACCTCTTCCCAGTTTTGAGAATGCTGTGTCCAAACGCTCTTCAGGTACCATTGTAGTTTCCTCATATGCAGCTTTGCATGAGGGATTAGTAGAATGCAAGATGCCATGTGCCCCAAGGCCTGCAGAATTTTTCTTGCAGATAGATGGGACTGAACTGCAAGGCGCTGAAAATAAACTTTTAACTGAATCTGCTTGTCTGCTGGTAAGAGAGCCATCTGGGCCGTTGTATTCAAGCTGGCACCCAGGAATGTTATAATCTGAGAGGGCACTAACTTTGATTTTTTCTCATTGATAGTGTACCCTAGGCAGATCAGCAGCGATTTCACATACTCCAGATGTTGTAGCAGCCTCCCCTTTGTCCTTGCTTGAATTAAACAATCGTCCAAGTATGGATAAATTTGAATCCCTTTTAGTCTGCAGAATGCAATTACTGTTGCCAGGCACTTTGTGAAGACCCTGGGCGCAGTAGATAAGCCAAACGGCAGAGCAGAGAATTGGTAATGCTTTGCGCCTGCTCTGAATCTGAGGTATTTTCTGCAAGTCCGTCTGATACGGATGTGTAAGTAGGCCTCTTTGAGGTCCAGTGTGACCAGCCAAGCATACTTTTCTAGCATGGGCAGTAATTGCTGGAGAGTTAACATCTTGAATTTTGGAACCTCTAAGAAGGTGTTCAGAAGTGATAAATCGAGGATGGGTCTCCAAGCCTTGTCCTTCCTTGGGACTAAGAATAGTCTTGAATAAAACCCTTGCCCTTGTTCTTGTTTTGGCACTCTTTCGATAGCACCCACAGTGAGAAGGGCTAGGATTTGCTTCTGTGCCTCTACCTTTTGATTTGAGGGTAGGTCTGGCATGCCCCTTATCCTTGGCAATGTGTAGAAGTGGAATTTGTATCCTTGAGAAATAATTTTTAAAACCCATACGTCCTTGGTGATCTGAAGCCAATTGTTTAAAAAGAGACCCAATTTTCCCCCCAGAGGAGCTGCCAACATAGATGGACTTGGCAGCTGAGGAATAAAGTCATTGTGTTTGTCTTCTGTAAGTTGGGGGGTCTGTCTTCACCCTCTTTTTGACTTGAGGCGACCCATTGTCTTGTTCTAAAGGTAGCTTGTGTTTGGCCTCTGCCCCTGGGGCGTCTGTATCTCCCCCTTTGAGGCCTATCTGAAACAGGAAAGGACCAATTTTTTGTAGGCCAATTGCGACTGAAGCGCGGAGGATGCACCTGCATGAAGTCCTTCACTGTCTGCATCGATTTAGCCTTGTCCTCCATTATTTTTAATACCTCTTCAGCTTTAGTTCCAAATAACACATCCTGCTGTAAAGGTGCATCCAGCAACTTAGCCTTAACCTGCTCTGGCAAGGGCTGTTCCTTGAGCCAGGCCTGCCTTCTAATAACAGATACTGTGACTGCTGCTCTGCCGGAAGCTTCCAAAGAATCAAAGCCACATTGTAAAGTGTGCTTGCCAACTTCTTCAACAGCATGCAATAAATCGTGTACCTCTTTAGCACTGAAAGATTCTGCATCTGAAATCAGCTTAGATTTTAATTGAGACAATAAAAATTGCTGGTACTTTAACATATGAAACTGACAATTTAGTGCTCTCGTAGCCAAGGTGGCAGAAGTGTACACCTTCTTTCCCCATCTATCATAGGCCCTATTGTCCCTGTCTGAAGGGACTGGGTTCTTAGAAGAAGCGGCTTTAACTCCCTTGGGACCCTGTGAAATGGTTTCTGGGTCCGCCACAGGGCTTTTGTAAAGACATTTGTGAGTGTCTGGAACCCTGTAGTATCTGTCAGGCTTAACAGGAGCAGGAGGAAGGGAATCTGGATTGGTACTAGATACCAAAAATACATCATCAACAATATCCAGAACAGGGGGAATGGCCAAGGGCCTGTGCTGGGGTAAAAGTAGGAATTCTCTCAATCTTTTCTTAGAATCTGAGTATTCTTGGCCTTCGCAGTGGAAATGCTCCCTCATGGTATGCAAGGTTTCTCCGAAAGAGTAATCCTCAGGAGGAGAGGCTGAGGGAGTGGACTCCTCAGTTTCAGAATCCTCGTTAGAAGAGTAGGCTAATTCTGGATCAGAAGCAGAATCCAAGGAAATGGATTCTTGGTCCAAGGATTCGTACTCTGTTTCCTGTCTAGGCCTTTTATCTGGAGGGGGATGGGAACCCCACACTAGTAAAATAAGGTCTTCGGCCATTTTGAGCATTTGTTTCTTAGACATGGGGCCCTGTGCTGGAGAAGGCAATTGTTTCTTGGTCCTAGGTTTAGTAATTCTAAAAGACAGGTTTTCAAGTGTGAAAACACCTGTGGAACCTGTAGTCAGATCAGAAATAGGAACACCCTCGGCTGGGGTTGCATCAGTGGAACCAGCGTCCGATAAGGCCGAAGGGCCTGTGACCGCCATGTGGGATTCGGCCTGCACTGAGGATTCACCCGATGCGGTAGCCGGGGCCTGCGTCGGGGCATGACTGGCGACTAGAGAACCGGCCAAAGCCTCAGCCGCGTCCTGGTCATCGGTAGGAGGCCTCGGACGCCTGTCCTTATCTTTGCGTTTTTTGATTAAAGCAGGCATCGGGATGTCCGACGGCATTTTGTAATTATATCGTCTGTCAAAGTAACGTTGAGCGAATTCTGCCCTGCGTTTAATAGTGCGTTTATTGAAATGAGAACAAAACCGACACCCGGTGACGTCGTGGTCAGGGCCTAGGCATGGAATACAGTACAAATGAAAATCCTTATGAGGTATTTGCTTCCCACAAGAAATACAGTTATTAACTTTAACTGACATCGGTCTGAGACAAGAAAAAGTTTCCCCAACGGGGTACTTAGCTTTAAATGAAGACTTCGGATTTGGATCTGCAATCGATCTCAGGAGCTGGCCGACTGGCACTAGCGAACTGCTTTTGCATCGGGCACCGCGCGGCAAGAAAGGCTGAAGAACATGGCGCCGGCTGTCTCCAATATACCCCTGGCGCACTGACGTCAGGGAGGAAGCGACGCCGGACCAGGACTTTGGAACTCGGGCCGACTGCGGGATCGCCTGATGGCAGGATAACCCAACGGTGATGACTGCAGCAGTGTAACATGATGAACATCTATGGGCTAGCTAGGGTGCCCTGCAAAATTGCAGAGGCAAACTCTGCCCGTGATTTGGAGAAGATTGGCAGGTGGTAATGTTTGGTAAAGGTGTAAAGAGATGTCCAGGTAGCCGCCTCCAGAATGTCCCTGGTGGGGACTCCTCTGAGGAAAGCTGCAGATGTGGAGGCTGCTCTGGTGGAGTGAGTCCTGACGCCCTTGGGGGGAGGCTTTCCGTGTTGCTTGTAGTAGAAATGGATGCAGTGTGCTACCCCATTTGGAAATTGTTTGGAGATGGCTTTGCCCTCTGCCCCTGCAGCAAAGCTAACCAGCAATTGATCAGACTTAACTTTCTGGAGGATTTAGCTCTGTTTAGGTAGAATCTGAGCGGTCTCTGTACATCTAGAGTGCGCAGGACCCTTTCCTCTTTGTTCTGTGGGTTAGGGGAAAAAGGTGGGCAAATGAATGAATTGGTTGAGAGCCACACTGGACACCACCTTGGGCATAAAGGATGGGTTAGTCCTGAGGGATACCCTGTCAGCATGGAAGATGATGAAGGGTTCCACAACCATGAGTGCTTGCAGCTCGGAGACCCTTCTGGCTGAAGTGATGGCCAGAAGGAATGCTGTCTTCCAGGAAAGAAATTTTAGCTCTGCTGAAGAGGCTGGTTCGGGGGGGGGGGCAGGGTGAGTTTTTACAACACAAAGTTAAGGTCCCAAGCTGGGGTTGGTGCTCTTCTGGGTGGCCTCAAGCTGCTAGCCCCTCTTATGAACTATTTGGTCAGAGGGTGTGAGAAAAGAGGCTGCTCAGTGGGAAAATGAGCAGAGACAGCAGAGGCGTGAATTTTAAAAGAGGAAAAAGAGACCACTGTGTAGCAGGTCAGCTAAGTAATCCAGGATCAGAGGGAGGTAGGGGTGTGCCGTATTGGCTCCCTTAGCCTGAATCCAGGTGCAGAACCTTTTCTATTTGTTACCATAAGACTTTCTAGTGCTAGGGCATCTACTAAATTTTGGGATCACCAGGAAGGTGTGTAGAATGGATAGATTGAGGATGGGGCGCCAGGTGCCCTCTTTTCTGGGCACCAGAAAAAGTCTGGAGTAGAAGCCTTAGCCTATCTCTTCTGCAGGAACGTGCTCTACTGCCCTCATAAAGATCAGGGAAAGAGCCTCTTCCCAGTGATTTGGTGGTAGATCCAGGAACCCTTTTGGAGTTGGAAGGGTGCCCAAGGAAAATCTGTATCCCTGAGACACAATGTTCAGAACCCATTGATCCTTGGTAATGGTGGACCAAGTGCTTAAGTGAAGAGAGAGTGCATGAAATATACTACTTACAATCTGACTTCAGTCCTGACAGGGGTGGGAGGTTGGCATAATGGTTAAGGTGTTTACCTTACAGACACAAGGTGCAGGGTTTAATTCTTACATGGGGTAACTGGCTAGGCTTAAAATGGCCCATGGGGCAGTTAGCCTAGTACTGACCAATGAACCTATGGGTAAGTGAAGGTGGAGAGTCATTGTGAGTTCTTACCATAAGGAGGTGGCTTAGAACTCCCTGGTTTTGAAGTGGAGGTAGTCCACTTCTTACATCTCAGTGTTCCCTGGGGGCTGCTGTCTGGGGGGGGGGGGGGGTCTGTTTCCACAGGACCTAGTGTTTGGAGGGACAATGCCTGCTGAACCTAGGGGGCTCTAACTGTAATAAATCCTTAACTGTTTGCATAGCTTTTGCTTTTTCTTCCATCTTTTTAAAGACCTCTTCTGCCTTAGTGACAATGTTATCTTTGTGCAAGGGGGTATCCAACAATTTACATTTGACATGGTCTGGCAGGGGTTGTTCCTTAAGCCATGCAGGTCTTTTAATGACAGATCCAGTGACTGCCGCCCTGTAAGAAGTTTCTAGGGCGTCAAAACTACAGCGCAAAGTGTGTTTAGTTACTTGACTTGCAGAAAGCATTGAGTCTTGTAAATCTTTAGATTCTGCCCAAGCAGGAAAGGAAGACATTTTTGTTTAAGGAGTTCCAATGTATGTTGCTGAAATTTCAGCATATGGAACTGACAATTTAGTGCCCCGATAGCAAGAGTAGCTGAGGTGTATACTTTTTTACCCCATTTGTCCAATGCTTGTCTGAGGGGGTGGGATTCTTAGAGGTTGCTTTAATCCCTTTTGGCCCTTGAGAAATGACCTCAGGGTCAGCTGTTGGATTTTTAAAAAGATATTTGCGAGAGTCAGGGACTCTATAGTACCATTCTGGTTTTCTGGGAGCAGCAGGTAGGGCGTCAGGAGTCAAGCTGGATTCAAGGAAAATCATCCACAGCATCCAGGACTGGGGGATGGCCAAGGGTCTGTGTTGCGGAAGATCAAGGTATTCCCATAGTCCCTTTTTAGGCTGAGGGTAGTCCTGACTCTCCCCCTGGAAATGCTCCCTTAAAGTATGCAGTGCTTCTCCAAAGGAAAAATCCTCTGGGGTAGAGGCTGAAGGAATGGAGTCCTCTGCATCAGAATCTTCATAAGTGGAGAGGGGTTGCATGTCTTCATAGTCAGATGCATCAGATTCATCTGACTCTTGTTCAGACAAAACTACAGGGGACAGATCTCTTTTCCTTTTTGAGGGGGTAGCTTGGCTTTCCCTTATCAGCATGATAAGGTCTTCTACCATTTTAAGCATTTGAGACTGAGGCAAGGTAGCAGGCAGCTGAGAGTGGTTTGTTGGTTTCTTGGGTGTGGTTCGAACCCTGGCCCTAAGAAACTCTGTTGTTTTTGAAAGAACGGTAGTTGTGAAAGAAGACTTCTGTTTGCGTCCAGATTCGGTAGTGCGAAGGACTTCCTCGGAAGCCGGTGCCTGCTCAGTGGCTCCCAACCCATCCAAGGTAGATACAACTGCAGGATTCTTAGTCAAAGAAGAGTTTTGCGGCATACCGGACTCCGAAAGGGTCTCAGAAGCAGCCTGCAAATCAACTGAAGCGGGCATCAGAGGCTGTGAAAGCACCTCACTGAGTACCAGAGGGCTGACAACTAGCTTACGGGAAGCATCGTCGGTAGCTTTGGACCTGTGCGGTCCGTCTCTGTTTATCTTTAAGTTTTTTCAGAAGATCTGCTGTCGGATAGCTTACCAAAGCCATATCGGAATTAGAGGACTGTAAACAAAAATAACTGGCTACAATTAGAGCCAGACAACGTACAGTTCTGGCATTGAACAAAGCACAGAAGCGACAATGGGGGACATTGTGGTCTGGGCCTTAACAAATGATGCAGTAAGAGTGGAAGTCTCGGTGTGATATTTCCTTTCCACAGGCGAGGCAATTATTAACTTTTTCTGACATCGGTTAGTGCAAGAAAAAAGAATCCCCAATGGGATACTTAGCTTGAGAAGACTTCAATTCGGAGGCAAAAACTAGGGTAGTGGCTGACGGGCACTCGTGCGAACTACTACTCCTTCGGGCTCATTGGCAAGAAAGACTAATGTAATGGCGTTGGCGGCCTTACTACTACTGACGACCTGATGTCAGTCCTCAAGCGACAGCAACCGACACAGAAATATCAAGTCTCTGGTACTTGGGCTGGCCAAGGGCTACCCTGTCAGAGATAACCAAATGTGATGACTGCAACAGTGAAACATGATCATCATTAACGACAAAGCTGGGTATATACTTTACAGTCACCCACAATTTTAACTTAAGTCAATATGATGCCTCTCTTTCTCAGTAACATTTTCTTGTGAAGCCATATTGGCTCAAATAGAAGGTACTTTTGATTCTTCTTGTCAGCCCTTGTGTTTTTTTCTGTCTCTTAAGAACTTTCCTTGGAATAATGGTAAAGTCTCCCTAGGAGCTTTTTTATCAAGAGAAAGAGAATCAGAGTCCCCCTTCTGCTTGTTTGCTCACACTTTTTTGGATTAACATTTTTTTTCTCTACAGCCTATTCTGCATACAAACTTGTAGATCCTCCAGAAAAAAAAAATTCTGAAGACAGGTGGAAACAGCTTGAATCTCATACCTGCCTCTCAAGATTCACTGACAGCTGGGAAAAATTGCATCTTTTCTCTCTGGTGTACAGAGAAAAATCATTTCATAAATGGTCTCTAATTTTTAATGCTTTTCCTTTCTGCCATAATGTTGTCAGGAGCAACTCTGTGTTACTTGGGCTGCATCTTTACTAATATATGCAGCCTGCTTTTCATGGCTAGGTTTGAAACATACATACAACATATCTTTCAAATAACAAATCCTGCTATGAAATAGCAATCTTGTTGCTTATTTGTACTTTCATGAAATTAAGAAAGTCTGTTCCTTCCAGACTTTCTGGTTAAGTAGAAAAATCAAAGGTTTTCTCTGGGTATTCTGTCTTCTAGCTATACTAGATTTTGAAAACCTATTCTTGTAAAGCTTCATGCTCAGCCTTTACTTCATTTCGGCTTCTTTTTTGCAGTTTTATCAGTTCATCTGAGTGGACAAATTCTTCCATTTTCCAGCCTTTTGATATCAGAGGTGACATATTTATTCATGTTTCATTTATTTCAAACAAATCCGAGTTTAATTGATTTTTTCCTCCAAATAACTGGAATCCAGCACATGTGAAAGCTAAAACCTGAACTGTTTTTTGCTGATCAGCGGCAGAATTCTGCCCAGACAAGAGTTTTCTTTTTTCTGGCTGATTCTCTCACAGCAGCATGTATTTACACGAAGGCTTTAACACGCATCCAATAATTACAGATCTTGCACAAATAAAAACTAACGTAATGATGCAGGATAATGAAGTAAAAATGAGACACTAGTACTTTCCCACATCTGTTAAAAAGATAGTAACTCGAGGAAGGGGTAGTGGAAATTATTCAAGAGCTATTAGGGAAGACAAATTTCTTCAGAAGGGCTAACTAGTAAGCAGAACAAAATGATAATGGGGGTTAAAAACAGTACAAATAAGAGAAAAAACATGAGAAAGCAATAACTGGAAGGCAGAGGGGTTTGACAAAGGTTAAAGCACTGCAGAAGAAAGGGAATCTCACAGAACAAGAGGAAGAGCAAAAGCAGATTAATGGGAAAATAATGGGAGTATCTGGATAACATACATGAGTTTGACAAAAGTTTTGAGAACTCTGGTAATTTGGACATTAATGTATGGAGTTCATATATCCATTTGAATAAGCTAACAGTGACTAGAAAGGTTTGCTGCACAAGGAATTTAAGCGGTGCATCAGCAACTAGTTCAAAGGGGAACACAGTTAACTTTCCTAAAAATGAACTGTAAATTCCTATGAGGTGTCTACTACTTTTCCAGGGAGTCTAAATCCAATATCCCCTTGAGGACCTGTTTTAATGGAAGAAGAGATGCTGGGGTGGGAGGATGCAAGGGAAGTCAGGCAGAAACAAGTACCCTCAAAGAGGCATGGGCAAACTCTAGGTCAATTAATGCATAAGCACTGTAACACTGTAGACATTTTCACAGTCGTGGAGTCTTGTTTCTTTCTTTGGCACTTGAAGAATCATTTCCATTCGGTTAAGCAAGATTTCCTAGTGGTCGAACTCCTAACTTCCCTAACAATTTTAATGGCTCTGAATAATGGTGCTAAGAATTAATAAGGTCCTATCCTTCATATAGCCAGTCTAAGGCCAGACAATTTTGTTTGTAGTACGGATTCATGGAGTCGAGTCAAGAGGTTCACAAACTACAGCAGGTGTACAAACTATTTCCTTAGCCAAAAATGCGCAAACAGGACGACTGATTACCTGCACACTCTGGAAAACAATGGTGCAGGAAACAACGTATACAGAAACAATACTTCCAACTGAAGATGATGCCCAGGGCTCAAGTCTGTTTGAAAGTTGCTCAGGGGCATACTTTCTGTCTTTCTCTGATGTCCGGAGAAGCAAGAGAGAGAGCCCTGCTTTGAAATACCCACCTGTGAACAAAAGAAAGACAACTATCTAACATCCATTCAAGGGGATCAACACGGGTCCTGAAAAATCAATGACTGAATTCTAATTTGATAGAATAAGCCCCTAATTTGATGGAATAAGCCCCTAGGGTCATCTGAGAGTCCAAATTTAATTATTAAGCTTACATCACTAGTGTGCACAAGAAGGGTGTACCACCCATTTACGTACCTCAATACAGCTATATTGTCTGTATATCACCAGTGTGCTCAAGAAGTGACAGTACCCCGTTTACAAACCTCATCGTAGCTGTACTGTCTGTACATCACTAGTATAACACAAGAAGTGACAAAGCCACACGTTTATGTACCTCACCATAGAGGCATTGTCTGTACATCATTAGTGTGTACAAAGTATGAGTACCGCCATTTACATACCTCATCACAGTTGTATCGTCTCTACATCACTAGTGTGCACAAGAGACAAGAGTACCACATGTTTATGTGCCTCATCATAGATGAATTGTCTGTACATCATTAGTGTGCACAAGAAGTGTGTGTACCCCCCACTTATTTACCTCATCACAGTTGTATTGTCTCTACATCACTACTGTGCACAAGAGATGAGAGTAATATCTGGTTACGTACTTCATCACAGCTGTATTGTCTGTAATTACATGCAGTACACCGGGCTTCCAGACAGGTAAGAATGCCCTGACTACCAGGATTCTTATCTTCATTTGTTTCTGACGCGCACTTCCTGTGTTCACTGTCCTAAACTCTGAGGTCTGCTTAGGCAATTTCACCAGACTGTGCCCAATGCATACATACCGAAGGCCTGATTTTGTACAGCAAGTTTTGAAAGAACTCTTGCTGTGCAGTAACATGCGACTCCATCCTTCAATTCCTTAATGTATGAAGCAGGGGTTAGGAATGGCACTGTTTAGGCATTGGGCTACAAGTAAGTCCATCATCCTACCTCTTATCACACACAACAGGGGTTAGGAATGGCACTCTCCAGGCATTGCACTACAGGGGAGTCCATCACTCTACCTCTTACCATACACACCATGGGTTAGGAATGGCACTGTCCAGGCATTGTGCTACAAGTGGGGCCATCATTGTACCTCATCACACACAGCTCGGGTTAGGAATGGAATTGTCAAGGCATTATGCTACAGGTGAGTCCATCACTATCGCTTATCACACACATCAGGGGTTGGGAATGGCACTGTCCAGGCATTGTGCTACAGCTGAGTCCATCGCTCTACCTCTTACCATACACACCATGGGTTAGGAATGGCACTGTCCAGGCATTGTGCTACAGGTGAGGCCATCATCGTACCTCATCACACACAGCACGGGTTAGGAATGGAACTGTCAAGGCATTATGCTACAGGTGAGTCCATCACTGTATCTCTTATCACACACATCAGGGGTTAGGAATGGCACTGTCCAGGCATTGCACTACAGGTGAGTCCATCACTCTACCTCTTACCATACACACCATGGGTTAGGAATGGCACTGTCCAGGCATTGTGCTACAGGCGAGTCCATCACTCTTCCTCTTATCACACACAGCAGGGGTTAGGAATGGCACTGTGCTACAGGTGAGTCCACCTTACCTCTTATCACACACAGCAGGGGTTAGGAATGACACTGTGCTACAGGTGAGTCCAACTTACCTCTTATCACACACAGCAGGGGTTAGGAATGGCACTGTGCTACAGGTGAGTCCACCTTACCTCTTATCATACACAGCAGGGGTTAGGAGTGGCACTGTCCAGGTATTGTGCGACTGCCAATTGCTCCTTATACACAGTCTTGCGAATGCCACCTTAAGAAAAGTACAGGCCATTAAACCCAGGATCTTTAAGAACTGTCTTGTGCAGACGGTAGTTACAACTGCCACCATCTGAAAGAATTGTACTAGAAATTCTACTTTTTCCCAAAAAAAAAGAATTTCTAGATATGATCCATTTAGTAGATCACAAAAAAATAAAATCATACTGGTGGGGATGAAATCTCAGTGAATGAGAGCACTTTAGGCTACAGGTCAAACGCACCCTGTTTTCCTCCTGGGACTGAGCCTGAGCAAAGCAGTTATCCAGGTAATGATATATGTGAATGGGATTGGTCCACCAGTGTTCAGTGACTGGCAGCAGACATGTTAAGACTCTAGGATGTGGTAGCCAAACTAAGCTATGGAAGTAAACTGGCAATGAGAACTCCCATCTTGAAATCAGAGAAAGCACCTGTTACTCCTATGGGAGGGGAGATGGAGATAGGTACCCTTCAGATCTAGGATTACCATGACTACTTTTGGGGCAACAAGGTCTCAGATCTAGGATTACCATGACTACTTTTGGGGCAACAAGGTCTCAAGAGTCCACATTCTGAATTCTGTAACCTTTAATATTGCGCTTAGTTTTGACAGGACTGGAATGCATCATCAGCAATCACTGCTCTTTTACCCATTTTTTTTTCTACATGGGAATGATGTTGTACCTATTTCTCTCGCTCTTACTTGATTCAGTGTGCTACTCTCCTACCTACTTCGATATTCATGTATTACTGTAACAGGTCTTCACACATTCTCATAAAACCCATCCATCTCTAAACTGGACATCTTCATTTTATCTTGCCTCTTCCTGTCTCTACCAAATCTTCTTCACTAAATCACCATCTACTTCCCTGCATATATTCCTGAACCACTGTAGTTTACTCTTTGACTTTCTCTGCATCTGAGCTACCTTGGCTTCTGCTCAGACACTACCATTTATTTGTCTCTCCTACAGCATGCATGCTACCTCTAGTTTCCTCAAATGCTCTGCCTTCACCACTCCGGTTTCTGTGCCATACAGAAACACTAGTCAAGCGACTGTTTTATACACCTTACTTTCCATCTTATTTGGCATTCTTCTGTCAAACTATCCCTGATACTTTGTGCCAGTTGGCTGCAGTCCTACTGATTCTAGCTCTGACCTCCTTATTCAGGCTTTCCTTCTCCTAAACCATCCCTTCCAAATACCTGAAGTTGTTAACCTGTTCAGCTATTTTCCCTTATATCTCAATTTTTAGCTCCTTCAGATTTCCATCTATTGCCATAACTGTCTTGTCTATACTCAGTTTTATCCTATGAGCCTTCGGTTTTGCACTACATTTTTATACCATTTGCTGATGTTCCTGTTTAGAGTCTGCCCGCAATGTCACATCATCTGCATACAGCACTTTTGTTAATCTGTCCCTCTGTCCTGTTTGTTAATGTAGTTGACCACCATTATGAACATCAGCGGGCTCAGAGCTGAACCCTGATGCGCGCGCACAAACACACACACCATGGGGAACCCCTTTGTGAAGCTTAACACTGTTCACACTTACTCATTGGGACCCTTTACATAACAAGCACTAATTCTACTGTTTCTGAGACAATGACCAATTGCAAAACTGCCGAAATAAGCTTTCCTGGGACTTAGCAATATGCTTAAACCAAGTCTAATCTTTCCTAATCTCCAACATTTTCTCCACTATCTGTTTCAGTGCAAACACTGAGCTGACTGCACTACATCCTACTCTGAATCAAAACTGCTGCTAATCCTTCTATGTACTAGTCTGTGTATTCATTTATCAGTCAAGTCTCTCCAGCACTTTCATGAAGTGAAACATGAGTTGGTCATCTCTGCACCATTACAGCTATGAACATCCCTCTGTTCTTGTACACTGGCACTAAAATGCTTGACCTCCAGACATGTGGGATATGTCTTTCTCTCAATACTATTGAGTAGCCTCAGGCACTATCCCCCAATTTTGAGCATAGCTGCCATGATTTCATCTAAGTCTTCTGCTTTCCCAGACTTCATTTTACTTACTTTTCTTTCTTCCTAACTCCTCCTCCCCTGTAGGCTGTATATAGTGCAGTACAGCTTTGGTGGAGTTGTCACCTCCTCTTCCCCTGTAGGCTGTATATAGTGCAGTACAGCTTCGGAGTTCTCTCCTCCTCCTCCCCTGTAGGCTGTATATAGTGCAGTACAGCTTCGGAGTTCTCTCCTCCTCCTCCCCTGTAGGCTGTATACAGTGCAGTACAGCTTCGGAGTTCTCTCCTCCTCCTCCCCTGTAGGCTGTATATAGTGCAGTACAGCTTCGGAGTTCTCTCCTCCTCCTCCCCTGTAGGCTGTATATTGTGCAGTACAGCTTTGGAGTTCTCTCCTCCTCCTCCCCTGTAGGCTGTATATAGTGCAGTACAGCTTCGGAGTTCTCTCCTCCTCCTCCCCTGTAGGCTGTATATAGTGCAGTACAGCTTCGGTGGAGTTATCTCCTCTTCCTCCTCCCCTGTAGGCTGTATATAGTGCAGTACAGCTTCGGTGGAGTTATCTCCTCTTCCTCCTCTCCTGTAGGCTGTATACAGTGCAGTACAGCTTCGGTGGAGTTATCTTCATTCCAAAGATGCTGGAAGTAATCCTTCTGTCTTTGAAGTTTTCTGGACTGGCAAGCAAACTGCAGCTGGCATGCATTAAGAACGGCGCCTGATTACTACCTTCTTCATCATTCTGTGTTTGCCTTGAGGACTGACCGAACGTCTCTGTCCCGTCTGGTGATTCATTTTCCAGGTGATGGTACAGAGCCTCGGACATCGTGTTCTCTACCATTACAACTGTTCTCTTAGTCTCTTTGTTTACCAACCAGCATGCCTTCCTAGCCTGGTCTGTCCCTTCAACTCCCACCCCCCTTTTTTCCTGCATGTCTCCTTTTGATAACTTGTTGGCCTACTATAGTCTGCCAGTAGCTTTCCTTATGTACCTTATTTCCATATCAGCTTCGGATACATCTGTTCTACAGTCTTTGCACATCGTGTTTTGAGAAGTTGCCTTTCTTCAACACCACCTATTTCCTTTTCCACAAGTTGCTGATGTCATGATTATTTCCTTGAACTTGTGTGCTCTCTCTCCAGTCAACGTCCAGGTCTTCAGACTAGTCTCCGATGTCCTTACAGCCGATTATGACCATAAGTGGTTCATGCTGGGGACTGTCTGCTTCTCTGGGGATAACTCTGCAATCTTGGATTCTACCTCCATGCCATTTCTTTAACAGAAAGAACTGTACCAGAGTTGCACATAGACTATTTTTGTATGAGATCACGTCACACACACACTCTCCTGCTGAAGCATGTGTTGGCCACCATCAAACTATTTGCCAAACATAAGTCTAGAACGGCCTCTCCTTTATTTTTTTGCCTCACCCATATGGGCCATCCAAGTCTCTCTATTCCTTGGGCAAGCTCTCATCTTTGTGACTGCGATAATGTACAGACTAATGGATGACTTATCTCCAGGACCTACTTGGTCTTTATAATCACCGACTAATTCTCGAAAAGTAAGGCCAAGCGGCCTCTAATTCTGTGTGGCTAAGACGGGCAGTAATGGTTTTGGGAACTGGGAATAAGGGAAGGAGAAGTGCAATATAATTACTGCTGTTCTGTCAGGGGACTGGCCTTGGGACACCCACACTCCATTTTTCCTCGGATTGCCTTTCTTTTCTAAAGTACCTTTTCTTACCATATGGCTTCTTCTCTCCGTCTTGCTTTTGGTAAAAGGGACACTGCTTTGATAAAGAATTTCTATTAAACTTTGGAATGGGAGGACAGAGGAGTTGCTAAAATGATTTTATTCTATTTTTCTTTTCCTCCAACCTCTTGAGCATCTAGTTGCAAGAGGTTCCAAAATATTGCTCACTGCACACTCAAGCTAAACTTTTAACATCCTCAAGAAAGGAATGTAATTTCAGCCAAGAATGATCTCCAGGGCTGACCTTATCACAGCAGCCCTACACACATCTATAGCATCATACCTACACTTCACTGCATGTATGCCCATCTGGGAAGTAATCTGGACAAAGATGGCCAGTGTAGCCTTCAGAGACTCCTTCATTCCTCCTGAGTAGTCTCACTCAGACACAGGAGTAGTTCTGGATACCTGACTGTGTAGGTTTGACACTTCACATCTGCAGACCCTTAGACTTGAGAACCCTGCACATTTTCTTTCCAAAGTCATCTAAAGCCCAACGTTCCTGGTCACTGGAAAGAAGAATTGGCCCTGGAACCTATTTGAAACTCTTTCCAGCATCCATGGACACTGCAGCTGGATCTGCAGCAGGGTTCTTGTAGAAATCTTTGTATGGACTCTGGACCCTGTAAAAATAAGAAGTTATGTACTCACCATAACGTTCCATCTGAGTAGGTATCTTCATTTGTCTGCAACCTTTGGGATACGGATCCGATCTCGGATCTGAGCCGGCAACTTCTACCACAGCATAGATTTGAGCTCTTAGCTCCTCCCTTTACCCATAATCCCCTGCCAACCCTGACTGACCTCAGATCAAGTTTGCCCCATATAACAACTTGCTAGTGTGTCCCGGAAGGGACTCATGTAAGACAACTCCTACTTAGAATCATATTGGTCAGGGGGAAGGCGGGTGGGATGGTTGCAGACAAATGAAGATACCTACTCAGATGGAACGTTATGGTGAGTACATAACTTCTTAATCTGAAGTAGGCACTTCATTTGTCAGCAACCTTTGGGACAGAGTCCCCAGCTACCTGAATCTTGGGTGGCCTTCATGGAAGGATATTCCGGAGCACTGCAGAGCCAAAGGACACCCTACCTCTGGAGACAACATCCAGTTTGTAATGGCTGATAAAGGTATGGGATGAATCCCAAGTGGCTGCGGAACAAATATCATCCAAGGGAACCCTAGATCTAAAAGCAGCCGATGTAGCAATGGCCCTAGTAGAATGAGCGTGGACTCCCTGAGGTGCAGGCCGTCCCGAACTCTGATATGCTAAGAGAATACAGCTAGCTATCCATCGTGACAGGGTAACTTTAGAAACCGACTTGCCTAGGTTGGTTTTGGCAAAAGAGACAAACAACTGGTCGGATTGTCTATGACCAGCCGTTCGATGAATATAAAAGCGCAGTTGTCTGTGCACGTCCAAAGAATGCAGCTTATATTTTCCTTTGTTCTGATAGTTGGGGAAGAACACGGGAAGATTAATAGATTGATTAAGGTTTGCTTCGGAAGATACCTTAGGCAGAAAAGACGGATTGATCCTGAGGTAAACTCTATCCTGATGGAAGGTCAAATAAGGTGGTTTGACACACAGAGCCTGAAGTTCAGAGACTCTTTTAGCCGAAGTAATGGCCACCAGAAAGGCCGTTTTCCAAGAGAGGTATTTGAGATCAACCATGGCTGCCGGCTCGAAAGGGGGGCTTGTCAAGGCCTGTAGAACTAAAGCTAAATCCCATGGGGGTACTACCTCCCTGACAGGAGGTTTGAGGAGGAAGGTACCCTTAAGGAAAGCTTTACAGAGCTTGGAGGTAATAAGAGGGCCAAACTCATGCCCTACATGACAGTGCGAAATCGCTGCTAGTTGCACCTTGACTGTAGAACAGCTAGCCCCCTGATGAAAAAGGGTAGACAGAAAATCCAAAACCGATGTTAAAGGCGCTGTAAAAGGATTTAAATGATGGTGCTCAGCCCAGATGGAAAAGCGTTTCCACTTACTCCGATAGACCTTTCTGGTGGATGGCTTGTGTGCTGCTACTAGAATGGCTTTGACTGGTGAGGAGGTTCCGGGAGTCCTTATCAAGAGTGGAACTGGAGCAACCAAGCCGTCAGCTTGAGGTTGACCAGGTTGGGGGTCGGAAGACCCAGGGGGTGAGTAATGAGATCCGGAAGAGGATCCAAAATTCAGGGCGGATGAATCAGGTGAGACCATAGGTACGGGAACCACGTCTGACGAGGCCAGAATTGGGCAATGAGGATCATCTTGCTCCCCAACCGACTGGCTTTCTGTAAAAGTTTTAGCATCAGGGGCAGTGGAGGGTAAGCATAAAGAAGACCGGGAGGCCAAGCATGTACTAGAGAGTCTCTCGGGGACTCCCCCAGAGGGGGGATTAGGGCGAAGTAACTGTTGCATTTGGTATTTGAGGGAGAGGCAAAAAATTGCAACAGGGTTGCCACCATTGGGCAAATATTCACTCTGCTACTAGGGGACTGAGAGACCATTCGTATGGAGTCAGGATTGTATGACTGAGCCGGTCTGCTAGGATGTTGGACCGTCCCGGAACGTGCGTTGCAATGAGAAAGCGGTTGGTGGATATCGCCCATTCCCACACTCTCATGGCCTCGCGACAAAGAGGATAAGACCTGGTTCCCCCCTGTTTGTTGATGTACCAGACCACTGACATGTTGTCCGTATGTACCGCAATCGTCCCAATCGGAAGAAAGTCGTGAAGTGCCTGCAACGTCAAAAGCACCGCCCTCATCTCTAGGACATTGATATGCAAGGAGGTCTCTATGTCGTTCCACGTGCCTTGGACCGTTCTGCCTGAATAATGCCCCCCCCACCCCAGGCGAGAAGCATCCGTGGTCACTGTGGCGATGGGAGGAGGCATCGAGAATGGACGTCCCGTGTGGAGGCTCGGGGACTGGAGCCACCACACGAGCGACCTTCTGCAAGTCCTGTTTAGGGAATGGGATGGTACAGAGGGTTGCGAGACAGGGACCATTGCACCTGAAGGGTCCACTGCAGGACCCTCATATTCAGACGGGCCAAGGGCAGCAGAGAAATTGCTGCCGCCATGGACCCTAGAGCCCTCAGGACCAATTCCGGTGGAGCTTGAAGTTGGAGGATGGCCTGTACATGCAACCTCAGGTTCTGAAGCCGATCTGGAGTCAGAAAAGCAAGCATTAGTTTGGAATCCAGTCTCGCCCCTATGAAATCTATTACCTGTGTAGGAGCCAGAAAGGACTTGGCCATGTTGATTGTCAATCCTAGACGTGGAGCAAGACTGAGGAAGTAATCCCTGCATGAGCAGAGCAGATGCCTTGTAGGGGCAGTAAGGAGCCAGTCGTCCAGGTACGGAAAGACCTGAATTCCCTGGAGTCTCAGGTGGGCCGCTATTGCTGCTAAGACTTTGGTGAACACTCTGGGGCTGAGGTGAGACTGAAGGAGGGCCCTGAACTGAAATGACTGGCTCCCAGCCAGAAGCGGAGAAACCTCCTGGAGCGTCTGTCCACTAGAATGTGATAGTACGCATCCTTGAGGTCTATTGAGCACATCCAATCGTTCTCCCATAACAGGGGGAGAATAGATTGCAGCGTGACCATCCGGAACTTTTCTTTGGATACTGCCAGGTTCAAGAGAGAGAGGTCGAGGATGGGCCTCAAGTCCCCCGTCTTTTTTGGCACCAGAAAGAACCTGGAGTAAAACCCTGATCCAAACTGATCTTGGGGGGATGGGTTGGATGGCTCTTTTTTGTAGAAGCTGCTGAATTTCTGTAGCAGCCGCCTCCCTCTGACTGGGTGGTAAGTCAGGGAGGCTTCTGGTTTTGGGGGTTACAATAAAGGGAATTTGGTAACCTCTGGATATGATGCGAAGTACCCAGCGATCTGTTGTTATGGACTCCCACATTGCTAGGTGCCTCGAAAAACGCCCCCCGACTGCCTCCAGAGTGGAGCAGCCGGGCAACCCCTCAGGGGTTCTGCGTGGGCCTCTCAGAGAAGGGTTTTCTGGACCCAAAATTCCTGGGACCCCCTCTGCCTCTAGGGCGGCATCCTCCCTGTCCTCCTCTGCCACAAGAGGACTGGTTATCCGGAGCAGACTGGGATTGATGTGTTTGCTCGAACCACATCTTCTTCTGACCCTTTTGGTTCTTGGAAAAGGACCTCTGGGGAGCAGAGAAGTAGACTCCGATGGCAGACAACGTCTTCCCGTCTTTCTCGTTCTGGACTAAATTGTCGCAAACGGTTTTGCCAAACAGAGCAGAACCATCGAAGGGGGCATTCGCGAATGACGCCTTAAAGGGTTCCGAGAAGTCACAATGTCGGAGCCAGGCTTGTCGCCTCATGACCAGGTCGACTCCGCCAGCTCTAGCGGCTCCCTCAGTGGCGTGAGACAAAAGCTGCATAGAGGTGTTAGAAATGGACCGTAGAGTGGACATTCGGAAGGAGTACAGTTGTTTGTACCCTTCCGACATGGACTCTGGGGGGGAGGCAGCGTATTCTTTGATCAGATCCCGCTGCATCCGGATGACGTGTGCCATATAGTTCAGCGCCCTCATCAAGAAGGTTGCTGAACTGAAGGCCCGCTTCCCAAGGCGGTCCATCACACGAGACTCCTTGCTCGGTGGGAGGACCGTGGGGCTCTCCTGAGCCAACTCTCTTGGTGGCGCCGCCACCAACATGGCATCCACAGGGGACCTCTGCTCCAATGGGTTCTCTCCGTGGGGCACTCAAGTTCCTGTCCGGACGCTTGGGACTGGCTCTACATTGTCCGGCTCGCCCAAGCCCTGGTGGCAGTAAGGTCAACCAGGGGTGGGAGGGGACACCCAAGAGGTAGATGGCCCTGCTTGACGCCTCTAGGAATATGGACTCATCGGAGGAAGACTTGGGGCAGACCAACCCCCCAGATCCTAAGCATTTCCATGATGTCTCCAAAGGAGACATCCTTGCGGGGGTGACCTTGGGGAGCCTACCCTTTCATCTAAATCCGTATCTTCCGTAAGGGACTCGGGGGAGTCCACGTGCCTCCTCTTACACTTAGTCTTGTGAGGAACCTCCTCGGGGGGGCTGTCCGAAGTCTCACCAGCAATGTCATGTTCCGAAGGAACATCCCAAGGCGCTGAAGTAGGCTGCCCCAAAGGTCAGGTGATGGGAGCCTGGACCAGCTGAGAGGGAGTGCAGGGGGGAGTCGAAGCCAGGACCGGAGGTCCAGATGCACTCAACAGTGCCGTCTCCACCACAGCAAAGCCGAGGGGAGCCGCTCTCGATAGGATCCAAGAGTAGACTCCCACCCGGATCCGGCGGGGACGGACCCGGGGCCGAGACCATCGGATCCGGGACCCACGTGCTCCGACAGGGACGGAGCCGAATGCACACTGAATCCTCGGATCCGAGCTCGGCCCGCGGCCCGAGAGGTCGGATCCAACAAACTCGAGGAACAGTCGGAGCCGCAGTGCCCAGCACTGTTGGCTCCGCCCCACCCCCGGATCCAACGCGGCTCGGCTCCAAACGCCCGAACCCGGAAAATGGGTCGGAGAAGGAGCAATTGGAGCAAAGAATGGGGTCGAACTCCCCCCCGGAGGGGGGGGGGAGGCAAGAGCACTCCCATCTGCAGCTGGGCCTGGATGAACCTCCTCATCATCCGGTCCATGTCTGCATCTGACATGCTGTAAGTGGGACCTCGAAGAAGCCACAGAGGCAGGCCTGGAGTGCCGACTCAATGACCTCGACGAGGACCGGGTCACCCCCTCCTCGGGTCCCGGTGAGAAGCAAGGGGATCAGATCCGAGGAGGAGGCGATCCAGAAGCCCTGGAGGGAGAAGCCCGTTTGGTGGGTGGGGCCGAGGAGGAGTCCTCGGCCCACCACTTACAGTGCTTCTCTCTCCGCTTGTCTTTCTTGGCCTCCCTCTCTTCCGGAGCCGAAGCGGGAGGTTGAGTCCCGACCGGAGGGGCAGGAGTGGCCGCCACCGAGGGCTGGATAGCGGCCATGGAAGTACCGGAGACAGTGAAAATTATCCCATATAGAATCATAATCAAATATTATAACCATAGACAACTTTAAAAGCATTGACCACCATAATAGATGTCCTTTCGCAGCAAAAGGGCTAAAAGGGGGATGTCGCACTTCCCGCGTCACAGCTGCTGGGGTATAAAGGCATCAGCCGGCCATTTTCCTCAGTGTTTCTTGCCCCAGATGCCAGGTGCCCTCTAGGAAGGCTAAATTTGAGAAAATAATTAATTATATATATATATATATATATATATATATAATATATTATATATATATATATATATATATATATATATATATATAATACATCATACAAACAAATACACCATAATAGATTCCCCAGCTAGCTAAGAGGGTAAGCACCCTAGGAATACCACAGAGGGAAGGAGGGTGGGTAATCCTGACTGCAGATGCATACCTATCGGACATCTACATTTATGGTAGGTACAAAACTGTACTATGTCCTTCAAGGATGCATCTGCAGTCATAACATATGGGTAGAATACCATAGCCAAACTGGGGAGGAGGTACTAAGATAAGGATGGTGTAGTTAAGATCCCTGTAAAACTGCAGTTGCAAAACCTGCTCGGGATCTGGAGTATAAAGGTAGATTGTAATGCTTGGCAAATGTATGCACGGAGCCACAAGTAGCAGCTTCTAAAATGTCTTTGGTAGCCACCCTCGTAGGAAAGCTGTAGTGGTGGCTGTGGCTCTTGTGGAGTGAGGCCTGATATTTTCAGGAGTTGTCTTTCCATGAAAAGAGTAGCAAAACAAATGCAATTTCCTATCCATTTTGAGATTGTCTGTTTGAAATTGCTTTTCCTTGCACTCCTGTTGCATATGCTACCAGAAGTTGGTCAGTTTTCTGTTGGTTTTAGTTCTGTCCAGATAGTAGCGTAGTTGTCTGTGTACATCCAAGGTGTGCAGTAGTTTTTCCCCTGTTCTGTGGGTTGGGAAGAAGTAGGCAAATGAATAGCTTGGTTCAAGGATACCCTGGATACCACCTTTGGCATGAAAGTAGGATTGGTTCTCAGAGACACTCTATCCTGATGGAAGATAAGGAAGGCTGCACTGCCATTAATGCCTGTAACTCAGATACTCTTCTTGCTGAAGTGATTGCTAGAAGGAAAGCAGTTTTCCAAGATAAGAACTGTAAGCTGCTGATGCTGCTGGTTCAAAGGAGGAGTGTTAATTTTTCCAGCACAAAGTTGAGATCCCATGCAGGTAAAGGGGTTTCCTTGGAGGTTTTACATTTTGATCCCTCTTAAAATTGTCTGAGGAGAGGGTGAGAGAAGATAGGAGGATCCATGTTGTATTCTGCTGAAATTGCTGAGCATGAATCTTAATGGAAGAATAGGACAGGCCATTGTGGAACAGTTCTGCTAAGTATTCAGGATGTGTGCTAGGTTTGCCAGTGTGACATTTGTCCCTTTGATGCACTCCAAATGAGGAATCTCTTCCATTTGCTGAGTATGTCTTCCTTGTGGAGGGTCTGCGAGCCTCCAGGATAATGTCCTTAACCCTCTGAGATAAACAGTTTGGTTTTGTTTTATGCAATTTTCCAGGCAGTTAGCTGCAGTGTTTTCAAGTTTGGATGCAGGGATCTTGAAGTTGTTCTGGTTAGAAGTAGAGGCCATAGGGGTAGAGGCCATGAGTTGTCGAGACATGCTTCTCAGTAGCGGTACCAGTGCTGCCTTGGCCAGTCTGGAGCTATCAGTATCACTTTGGCTGTTCTCTCTGATCTTCAGTAGAACTTTGTACATCAATGGAAGGGTGGAAAGGCATAATCAGGTTCCAGCTGAAAGGAGAGTCCACCTCCAGGCTTGTGGGTGGTATGCTTGAGCAGAATTTCTCAGTTGGTGGTTGAGTGGGAGGCGAACAGGTCTATCTCTGGCATTCCCCATTTCTTTGTTATGATTTGAAGATGTCTGGATGCAGCATCCATTGTGAGCATCCGTGGTAGTTCTGCTTAAGCTGTCTGCTAGTGAATTCTCTTTTCCTGGTACAAATGGCCTGCAGTTGGATGTTGAGATTCAGGCACCACAGATCCATTGCCATCGGCAAAGGTAGGAATGTGCTCCCTTGTAGTCCACAGACGGTTCTCTATCACAGATGTCCTTGTGGAGGAAGGTTGAATCCTGCATTGCATGTTTCACTGCCAGCATCTCCTTTAGGTTTATGTGCATTCAGCTGGTCTTGAGTCCATAGGCCTTGGAGCTTGCCATGTGTGCCCCTCCTAGGTCTGAGGGTCCGTGGTGATGGTCTGCCTTGGAGTGGTTTGTGAAAGGCAACCCTCTGTTGGACTGGCAGGCCTGAGCCCACCACAGGAATCCCGGCATGGAATGATTGGAATCATGGGGTCTAGACTGCTGTGTGTTGAGACCATACATTCCTTAGGTACCATTGTAATTTCTCATATGCAGCTGAGTGGAGATTGGACATGAACCCAGGCTGAGCCGACTGTCAGAAGCTAGTTTGTCGTGCCATGAAATTTTTAACCTGGGGACTCCCCCAGAGGGGGGATTAGGGCGAAGTAACTGTTGCATTTGGTATTTGAGGGAGAGGCAAAAAATTGCAACAGGGTTGCCACCATTGGGCAAATATTCACTCTGCTACTAGGGGACTGAGAGACCATTCGTATGGAGTCAGGATTGTATGACTGAGCCGGTCTGCTAGGATGTTGGACCGTCCCGGAACGTGCGTTGCAATGAGAAAGCGGTTGGTGGATATCGCCCATTCCCACACTCTCATGGCCTCGCGACAAAGAGGATAAGACCTGGTTCCCCCCTGTTTGTTGATGTACCAGACCACTGACATGTTGTCCGTTTGTACCATAATCGTCCCAATCGGAAGAAAGTCGTGAAGTGCCTGCAACGTCAAAAGCACCGCCCTCATCTCTAGGACATTGATATGCAAGGAGGTCTCTATGTCGTTCCACGTGCCTTGGACCGTTCTGCCTGAATAATGCCCCCCCCACCCCAGGCGAGAAGCATCCGTGGTCACTGTGGCGATGGGAGGAGGCATCGAGAATGGGCGTCCCGTGTGGAGGCTCGGGGACTGGAGCCACCACACGAGCGACCTTCTGCAAGTCCTGTTTAGGGGAATGGGATGGTACAGAGGGTTGCGAGACAGGGACCATTGCACCTGAAGGGTCCACTGCAGGACCCTCATATTCAGACGGGCCAAGGGCAGCAGAGAAATTGCTGCCGCCATGGACCCTAGAGCCCTCAGGACCAATTCCGCCGGTGGAGCTTGAAGTTGGAGGATGGCCTGTACATGCAACCTCAGGTTCTGAAGCCGATCTGGAGTCAGAAAAGCAAGCATTAGTTTGGAATCCAGTCTCGCCCCTATGAAATCTATTACCTGTGTAGGAGCCAGAAAGGACTTGGCCATGTTGATTGTCAATCCTAGACGTGGAGCAAGACTGAGGAAGTAATCCCTGCATGAGCAGAGCAGATGCCTTGTAGGGGCAGTAAGGAGCCAGTCGTCCAGGTACGGAAAGACCTGAATTCCCTGGAGTCTCAGGTGGGCCGCTATTGCTGCTAAGACTTTGGTGAACACTCTGGGGGCTGAGGTGAGACTGAAGGGGAGGGCCCTGAACTGAAAATGACTGGCTCCCAGCCAGAAGCGGAGAAACCTCCTGGAGCGTCTGTCCACTAGAATGTGATAGTACGCATCCTTGAGGTCTATTGAGCACATCCAATCGTTCTCCCATAACAGGGGGAGAATAGATTGCAGCGTGACCATCCGGAACTTTTCTTTGGATACTGCCAGGTTCAAGAGAGAGAGGTCGAGGATGGGCCTCAAGTCCCCCGTCTTTTTTGGCACCAGAAAGAACCTGGAGTAAAACCCTGATCCAAACTGATCTTGGGGGGATGGGTTGGATGGCTCTTTTTTGTAAAAGCTGCTGAATTTCTGTAGCAGCCGCCTCCCTCTGACTGGGTGGTAAGTCAGGGAGGCTTCTGGTTTTGGGGGTTACAATAAAGGGAATTTGGTAACCTCTGGATATGATGCGAAGTACCCAGCGATCTGTTGTTATGGACTCCCACATTGCTAGGTGCCTCGAAAAACGCCCCCCGACTGCCTCCAGAGTGGAGCAGCCGGGCAACCCCTCAGGGGTTCTGCGTGGGCCTCTCAGAGAAGGGTTTTCTGGACCCAAAATTCCTGGGACCCCCTCTGCCTCTAGGGCGGCATCCTCCCTGTCCTCCTCTGCCACAAGAGGACTGGTTATCCGGAGCAGACTGGGATTGATGTGATTTCCGGAACCACATCTTCTTCTGACCCTTTTGGTTCTTGGAAAAGGACCTCTGGGGAGCAGAGAAGTAGACTCCGATGGCAGACAACGTCTTCCCGTCTTTCTCGTTCTGGACTAAATTGTCGCAAACGGTTTTGCCAAACAGAGCAGAACCATCGAAGGGGGCATTCGCGAATGACGCCTTAAAGGGTTCCGAGAAGTCACAATGTCGGAGCCAGGCTTGTCGCCTCATGACCAGGTCGACTCCGCCAGCTCTAGCGGCTCCCTCAGTGGCGTGAGACAAAAGCTGCATAGAGGTGTTAGAAATGGACCGTAGAGTGGACATTCGGAAGGAGTACAGTTGTTTGTACCCTTCCGACATGGACTCTGGGGGGGAGGCAGCGTATTCTTTGATCAGATCCCGCTGCATCCGGATGACGTGTGCCATATAGTTCAGCGCCCTCATCAAGAAGGTTGCTGAACTGAAGGCCCGCTTCCCAAGGCGGTCCATCACACGAGACTCCTTGCTCGGTGGGAGGACCGTGGGGCTCTCCTGAGCCAACTCTCTCTTGGTGGCCGCCGCCACCAACATGGCATCCACAGGGGGACCTCTGCTCCAATGGGTTCTCTCCGTGGGGGCACTCAAGTTCCTGTCCGGACGCTTGGGGACTGGCTCTACATTGTCCGGCTCGCTCCAAGCCCTGGTGGCAGTAAGGTCAACCAGGGGGTCGGAGGGGGGGACACCCAAGAGGTAGATGGCCCTGCTTCGAACGCCTCTAGGAATATGGACTCATCGGAGGAAGACTTGGGGGCAGACCAACCCCCCCAGATCCTAAGCATTTCCATGATGTCTCCAAAGGAGACATCCTTGGGGGGGTGACCTTGGGGAGCCTACCCTTTCATCTAAATCCGTATCTTCCGTAAGGGACTCGGGGGAGTCCACGTGCCTCCTCTTACACTTAGTCTTGTGAGGAACCTCCTCGGGGGGGCTGTCCGAAGTCTCACCAGCAATGTCATGTTCCGAAGAAACACCCCAAGGCACTGAAGTAGGCTGCCCCAAAGGCCGGGTGATGGGAGCCTGGACCAGCTGAGAGGGAGTGCAGGGGGGAGCCGAAGCCAGGACCGGAGGTCCGGATGCACTCAACAGTGCCGTCTCCACCACAGCAAAAGCCGAGGGGGAGCCGCTCTCGATAGGATCCAAGAGTAGACTCCCACCCGGATCCGAAGCGGGGACCGGACCCGGGGCCGAGACCATCGGATCCGAAGGACCCACGTGCTCCGACAGGGACGGAGCCGAATGCACACTGAATCCCTCGGATCCGAAGCTCGGCCCGCGGCTCCGAGAGGTCGGATCCAACAAACTCGAGGGAACAGTCGGAGCCGAAGTGCCCAGCACTGTTGGCTCCGACCCACCCCCGGATCCAACGCGGCTCGGCTCCAAACGCTCCGAACCCGGAAAATGGGTCGGAGAAGGAGCAATTGGAGCAAAGAATGGGGTCGAACTCCCCCCCGGAGGGGGGGGGGAGGCAAGAGCACTCCCATCTGCAGCTGGGCCTGGATGAACCTCCTCATCATCCGGTCCATGTCTGCATCTGACATGCTGTAAGTGGGACCTCGAAGAAGCCACAGAGGCAGGCCTGGAGTGCCGACTCAATGACCTCGACGAGGACCGGGTCACCCCCTCCTCGGGTCCCGGTGAGAAGCAAGGGGATCAGATCCGAGGAGGAGGCGATCCAGAAGCCCTGGAGGGAGAAGCCCGTTTGGTGGGTGGGGCCGAGGAGGAGTCCTCGGCCCACCACTTACAGTGCTTCTCTCTCCGCTTGTCTTTCTTGGCCTCCCTCTCTTCCGGAGCCGAAGCGGGAGGTTGAGTCCCGACCGGAGGGAGGGGGGCAGGAGTGGCCGCCACCGAGGGCTGGATAGCGGCCATGGAAGTACCGGAGGCCGGAGCCTGATCTGGGGGCAAAAGGCCCGCCAGAATCAGCTTCGACCTCCGGTCCTTAAGTGCCCTGGGGTTGAACGCCGCGCAAATCGCGCATCTAGAGGAGAGGTGTTCAACCCCAAGGCACCTAACGCATCGAGTGTGGCCATCCGCCGGTGAAAGCTTATGGCCACACTCGGTGCACTTAGAAAAAATGGCTTTAGGGGCCTCAGACATTTAAATAAAGGGAAAACACACTCACTAGGCCCCTAAACACACCACACACACACACACACTACGACCAGCGAGGAAGGGAGGAGAAAAAGGATCACAAAAAAAATAAAAATTAGTTAGCTAAAAAGGGCTATAGGGTACCTAACCACTCACTCTCACTCACAGCAACAGAAAAACGGAAGAAAAATAGCAATTTTTTTCTCACAAGTTTCGATCAACCAGGAGCTCAGGAACCTAGCTTGTAGCTTGAAGCACGGCAAACTAGATCTGGGGTCAGTCAGGGTTGGCAGGGGATTATGGGTAAAGGGAGGAGCTAGGAGCTCGGATCTATGCTGTGGTAGAAGTTGCCGGCTCGGATCCAAGATCGGATCTGTATCCCAAAGGTTGCTGACAAATGAAGTGCCTACTTCAGATCTATCAGTTCTCCTTGGAACAAGAGGCTGGAAGTATGGGTCCAGAAATGCTGACTCAAAAGCATCCTCTGTGAACCGACTTGAAAACGCCACTGGTCTGAAGGGGCAGACAGAAAAATTCAAAGCACCTTCTGAGATTCTCAGACTCACTTAGGTTCTCATTCATCAAGGACACCCACACCTCAAGACTGGTGGCAACGCACGATGCATCGGAGACCATCCAGGTGCAATTAACCATAGGCAAGACTGCTCTGCAAATACCTCACATGGCCTTCCTGAAAACACTAGAGGGGATAAATGTATCACCAAACACCATCATACTAGGTGACTTCAATTACCCTAATATAGACTGGGAACACTACTCAAGCCCAAACACCCTAGCCCAAAAGTTCCTGGAATTCATAAACTCAAATGCCATGGAACAACTAGTCACCATCCCCACAAGAGGAGAAAACATACTTGATCTCATCATCACGAACATGGGAGCACAATGTTCAACACCGGAAGTATACCCCTCACTGGTGAGATCAGATCACAAACTAATCTCGCTGGAGGTCCTCATCCCACCCCCACCTGAAATAAAAGACCACAGTAAAGAACTTCTCGAAAGCCGACTTCACACTTCTAAAGACTAGTGTGGTCTCCTTTAAGGCCCCCGAGCCGGCGGAAAACAGTACTCAAGCCGCTGAATCACTTACAAATGCCTTCTACCAGCACCTGCAGGACTGCATGGATAAGGCAATCCCAAGCAAAACAAAGACTCTTTGTACCAAAGGCAAGCGTCCAGTCTGGTGGACCCCAGCCATAAACAAACTCTACAACAAAAGGAGGAAGCTACTACAAGATAGAGCAAAATCCTTAAAAGGTAAGACACCCTTGATCACTATAAGTAAAACTAAGAGCTCTCATAAAATCATCCAAAGCAAATTTTGAGATAAAAATAGCTAAAGACTCAAAAGACAATCATAAGGCCTTCTTTAGCTATGTTAGAAACCTGGGAGGAAACTCCCAGATATGCTCAGAACTAGTTCAAAATGATGTGAAGATTACTGATCCTACAGACATTGCCAACATACTGGCTGACAGGTTCAGTGCAAACTTCTCCCCTCCCAAAAGGAGCGATATCTATACCAAGCGATTGCAGCCCCCCAAACATCTCCAACGCCCAAGTGAGAACTGCTCTCTCCAAAGCAAAAAACACAGCATCCATGGGACCTGATGGTGTCCCCGGCTGTGTGCTCCACGAACTCAACGAGGAATTAAACCCACAGCTAGGACAGCTGTTTAATCATAGTCTTACCTCTGGATACGCACCCAGGAGTGGCGCACTGCAACTGTGGTCCCACTTCACAAAGGCGTGCCTCCACCGACCCTGGAAATTACCGCCCATTAGCTTGACAAGCCTTATCTGCAAAGCCATGGAGAGGATCATAATGGACCTCATAAATAAAGACATAGGAATTTGCAGACTTTGGATCCATCCCAGTTTGGCTTTGTCAAAGGCAGATCATGCCTTCTAAACTTGGTTGACTTTTTCAAACAGTCACCAAAGCCATTGATGAGGGAAAGGCAGTCCATACAGCCTACCTCGATCTGGCGAAGGCCTTGATACAATACCCCACTCGGGTATCATTGAAAAACTCATCAGCTTAAATGTTAACCCATACATCACAAGATGGGTTGCAAACTGGCTGAGTGACAGAACCCACAGGGTCAGAGTTGCTGGCGCCATGTCAGACTCAAAGCCTGTCACAAGTGGTGTACCACAGGGCTCAGTCCTGGGCCCACTCTTGTTTGGCATCTACTTTTCCAAGTACAAGCAAACACAGGAGGGTTATGGCTGACAAAGTTTGCAGATGACTGCAAACTGGGCCATAGTAGAAAACACATCTGACACAGATATCCTTCATAAGGGTCTCACAGAAACGGATAACTGGTGCCAGAGCCATGGCCTAAAGTTAAATGCCAAAAATGCATAGTCATACCCTTCGGGAAAAACAAGGTTACCCCTAGCTACCAAATAGGTGGCAATCCACTGAGCACAGAAGAAGTTATCAGGGACCTGGGGACCCAGGTTGATAGTAGTCTGTCATTCGACACCCATGTAGCTAAAGTAGTTAGGAAGACCTTCTACATTGCCCACCTTATCATGAAGGGATTCTCATCTAGATCAAGGGAGGTCATAGTCTCCCTATACTCATCACTCATCAGACCAATGATTGAGTACAATGCCCCATTCGAATGTATCTGACCCGACACTTGCAGCAGCTGGAGAGGCCACAAAGTTCCTCACCAAAGGATAAAGGGTCTCAAACATCTGTCCTATGCTGCCCGACTGAAAGAACTCCAGCTCTATTCAGTCGCTACCGCTTGCTCAGAGGTGACCTTTGCCTAACATACAAGGCCATGTCAAACCCAGATTTGATGAATATGCTTCACCTCAAACATCTAGATCCGTCAGAGCCACAAGGGCGGGAGACTTAAACCTCGACATGGCTATTAATAGGACGTGCTGGAGGGATAGATTCATCACCCAAAGACTCCCTATGCTGTGGAATAAAATCCCGGTATATGTGAGGCAGAGCACCTCGCTGGCCTTGTTCAAGAGAAATCTTGACCAATGGATGGGAGATCGCAGATATACCCCAGGGATTACCTCAGTGTCACTGCTCGACAGAGGCACAGCAAAATAATGGGTATAGTTCCCCATACTAAAGGGGTGGCGTAAGCCACAAAACTATGGGCTAGGCTTGTAAATGCCCTCGGGCAGATAGCCTAGTATGAACCTATGAACCTATGAACCTATTTCAAGTAGTCTTTCATCAATGAAAGAATTTCCTTAAATGAGATTTCCTATGGAAGCATAGAGAGCACACAGTAACCTAATTATTTACTTCATACACAGACAGGAAATTAAGAGCTGTAGTCCAGTTCATACTCAGCTTCTACACGGAAACTCATGACACAGAGGGCTGGTCCAGTCCTGCTTGCTAGTTTTGAATAAAGTCTAGAAAATTCTGAACTAACATGAACCAGTCCTGGGCAGGAGTCTGGAGACGACAAAGGACCTGTCATCTAGCAATACATGGGAAATGATGGATGCCTGATTCTCGAGTTTAGCATCCTGGGAGTACAGGCTGCTGCTGGAGTTCTGGTGAGCTTGTGACGTGGCATCCTTAAGTTCTACTTTTTTTTTTATAGACCACCTTTCTAATGAATGTGGCAGGGATCATGCCTCACAACTGCATAGATTTTCCCAGAATGTCCAGATTTTTGCCTTACATGTTTGGTCTGCTTCTCATAAAATTGTTTTTCTAGCAAATCACTGGCAAATCATTAAGGAGTCATGTCAGAAGACAGTGATAACCATTTGAGTCTCGGGCCTCATACCCTTCAGAAAATCCATGCCAATTCAAAACCCGTTATTCTATCAACTTTCTTAGCTTGTAAGAGCAACATTTAAAAACTGTCCCTATATGGGGCTTTTGTCCATCATTTATGCTTTGTCCATATTTCTTGCTCCAAGACGTTGAGAGGTACGGCGGAGATGTCGCCTTCCCTTGGTGTGATGAGAGTATGAGTGTAAACAGCCTGACACCTGGCTACCAGTGTCTGACTCGATGATAATAATCATTGCGCTTTTGGTCCAGGAAGATGTGCAAATGGCTGAAGGCATGATAACCCCCTCAAAGAAGCAAAGTCTAAGCACTGAGAACTGGAGGCTACCTATCCACCTGCACAGTACGAACAACCCTGGAATGGACAAGATCACATGGAACCTAAGCAGCTTCAGCTCTCTTTAGTAAAGCCGTCCAGTCGTGGTGGTTTCTCCTTCTACTTTTTATATTTTTCTTCATAGACAGGATGTGCTCGCACGTTCAGCAGCCATGGCAGCCTATTTGATACGGAACTGAAGCCTCCCTGTATCCAGAAAGTCCCGGAGAAATAACTTCTATGTTTTCTTGTTGAATTCCCTACAAAACTCATAAGACACACAGCAGATTGGTCCCAAACAACAAAGATTGTGTGTGTGAAAAACCTTCATGAGGATTGTAGCACTGTCATAGCAAACACTCAACATATCAGACAATTACCAAATAAAACAACTTTCTCAGTGATAAGTACAGGAATGAGGTAAAGTTAAGCATACCAAAATGGCCTCGATGGGGGTATTTATCGACCCAGTCTGAAAAATCTATGAAGCTAAATGAGACACTAGATTGAAGATCAAACAACTCAAGTGACTCACATGTGCTCACTGTGACAAGGAACTGAAGATGGCACAGGCTAATGATAACTTTACACTAGGAATACAATGATTTCCCATGACAGGACAAGTTACCCCAGGGTGGGGTTAGGGGAAACTGTAAAGTTCTTAAAGTGTGGCCAGATGCATTTGGCAAAGATTGTAACAGTGAAGGCCACACAAGTGACTACACAGTTAAACATGTTTTGTCTTTTTGCAAAACCTTACAAGGTCTTTTTGGTCCTTTTGAAAAAGAACTTAATGGGAGTGGACTTTTCAGACCAGTACATTCTTTTGTCCTACTGAACATACTGGAAAGACTGGAAGGCTATGCAATCATGAGCAAACGTGTCTACTGTTAGAGCTATCATACCTCTCAAGTGTACCTCATTATGAGGAATGCTCCTCACATTGAGTCTTAAGTCCATGTTCCTCAATGTTCCACCCTGAAGGAGTCTGTCACACATTCATTCCTAATACTTTTTTTTCCATCATCCATGGCAAACAACACAATCATATTAATTCATCAAAATAATGTTTTGTAAGAATTAACATTTTAACCATCCTATCAGCTTCATAACTGAAGTTGCTAGTAAGCTGCCAATAAGTGTTCCACATTTTGCCCATCTGTTCCACATTATAAGAGACAGCTGTAAGATCAGTGTGTGCGTGTACAACTTTAGGAAGCTTTCCAGGGGCCTGCCCAAGTGTATAAATACGGAGCACGTGCGAGCCCAACTGCCATTTTGTAGTAAAGCTGTTGAGATGTAAGCATGTATGTCTGTGTAGTCTGTCAGTTAATTTATATTTTGTAATGCTGCTATCCATCCTGATGGGTTTCTGTGTAATAAAGCATACAAACTACCCCACCTTTTCGTCATCTATATTAGAGAGAGACAAGTGACAGTAGCATTCCACATTAAGCTCATTTGTTACACATTATGAAAGATGTAGTTTTCCACATTTTGGAGAAGGAATTTTGAGAGCTATGAGAACTAGTTCCAACAAAATCATACAGCATTTAAGAGGACCACGGCATGGTACCTGACATCTCCAATACGGACTCCAAAACTGGTGTCTATGAAGTTGACACCAGGAGCACTCACTAATGCCACTCTGAATAAGCCAGCACTCAGCACTGATGTCGATGCAGCAAATGTCATTACTGGAAACAAGCCACCTGGCCTGAATGTCATCTGTGTTGCAGGTTTCAGGAGGGCATACATTACTGTCAGAGAGACCGTGGTATGCCAGGGTTAGCCGGAATTAATAAAGAGTAACAGGACAGTAAAAGGGTTTGACACCAAAACTGATAATGCAGGTAGGGGAGTCCACATTCTCATACTGTCTTGTTTACAATACACTGTTCACTCTGTTACACAGCAGTGCTTTATATCATATCTTCTGCTGTCTCAGAGAGCACTACAGATGCAAACACCTCCTGAAAGCATTTTTGATAATGGCATCTTCTCTGAGTTGTGCCCCGAAAGTGGAAAGAGAGGAGATTTATTTTAGGTGGGGGTGAGGAAATGCCAGAGTTTGGGTGCAAGAACAAAGGAGCGACTGGTACAGTGTAGTCTGATTTGGTTGCAGAGTCTGAACTGAGCAGAGTCAAATGGGAGAGGTTTCAGAGGTTGTAGGAGGTGGATTCAGAATGGAGTTTGACAGCAATAGGTGGGAAGGCACCGGTCTGAAAAGACACACTAGGAAGAACTCAACTATGTGCAGTAAATGGCAAAAAGCAAACAAGCTTGATTACAACTGTTACTCAACCAAATTTAAATCAAAAAAAGAAGTTATGTCTTACCATAATGTTCCACATGTGTCGCTGATCTTCTTTCATTCATCACTGATGGGTTTGGTTCCGAGCCCTCAGAACCGAATCGGCCTAATACCAAGCTCATGCCAGCCAAAAACTCTGAAGGTAAGCTTCCACCCATAGTGCCCTTCTACTAGTTACCGCAGATCGAGTTTGTCTATCTTGTACTAGTAAAGCAGAGGCCATTTCTGCGCAATTGTCCTAACTCACCACTTGGACCCAAAGTATCCCCCACAAGTCTTTGGAGGGGGAAGGAGGATGGGAAGTGATGAATGAAAGAAGATCAACAACACAGATGGAACGATAACTTCTTTATCTGATGATGTTGATCTTCTTTCCATTCCTCGCTGATGGGACAGAATCCCCAGCTACCGTGTGATCCTTGGACGGCCCTTATGGAAGAATGCTTTTGAGCACCACTGCGCTGAAGGCAGCTCTCCCTCCCTCTGGAGACCACATCCAATTTGTATAATAAAAATGTGGGGATTAGCCCATGTGGCTGCTGCACAAATATCATCCATGGAGGCTCTGGATTGGAAGGCTACAGACGTTGCCATAGATCTGGTAGAGTGGGCTTTAATATCCTGTGGTACAGGTTGTTTGCAAATGAATAGATGTAACGTTTGCAATCCCTTAACCATTTTGATAAAGTGACCTTGGAGACAGAATTTCCCATTTTAGTCCCAGAAAAGGAAATGAACAGTTGGTCAGATTTAATTATTGCTTTGATTCTATCTAAATAAAAACCCAGCTGTCTGTGTACATCCAAACAATGTAGACAGTATTCCCCTTAATTAGTAAAATGTAAGGAAAATGCGGGCAAATCAATGGTTTGATTGATGGAAAAATCTGAAACAACTTTGGGGAGAAAGATGGGTTTGTCCAGAGTGATACTCTGTCCTTGCGGAAGACTAAATAGGGCCTTTTAATGCATAATGCCTGAAGCTCAGAAATTCATTGGGCTGACGTGATGGCTACCAGAAAAGTGACTTCCAAGATAAGAATTTAAGGTCACACTTCACTGCAGGTTCAAAAGGGGGATGAGCTAAGGACTGAAGAACTAACATGAGGTTCCATGGCTCTATAGGTTGTCTGACTGGAGGCCTAATGCGGGAGACCCCTTTAAGAAATTTTGGATAACTGAAGCGAGATGAGGGGAGAATCATCCAACCAATTATGATAGTTAGAGACAGCAGCTACACGTACTCATATGGTAGAAGCTGCAGCTCCTGAGCACCACTGAGCCGAAGGCAACTCTCCCTCTGGAGACCATAGGTATAGTAAAAACTGTTGTGACTGGGGCAGAGTATGGGTCTAGCCTCCTTTTCTTAGACCACATAGAAAACCTCTTCCATTTGTCTAGACATAGTCTTCTGGTGGACGGTTTGTGAGAGGCCAGAATAATGTCACATACAGGTAAGGGAAGGTCATCCAGCCTGGTGATTAATGGAAGTGAAGAAACCAAGTTGTCAGCTTGAGACTGGACGGATTCGGGTGACTCAACCCTTAGGGGTGAGAAACCAGGTCTGGAAGGGGGTCCAGAATCCACAGTCGAAATAGCAGATGAGGCCGAAGGAAGGTGAACCAAACTTGTCGAGGCCAAAAGGGGGCTATGAGGATCACTTTGCATTTCAACCAAATAGCTTTCTTTATTAACTGGGGAATCAGAGGGATGGGGGGATAGGCATTATAGCAGTTCCGTGGGCCAATTGTGAATCACAGCATCCCTCGGCGATTTCCCATGTGGGGGGAATAGGGCATAATAGCTGCTGCACTTGTTGTCTGATGGGGCGGCAAATATGTCGCAGCAAGACTGGCCCCAACGGCTGTGAATTTCTGCTGCTACATCTGGATTGCGGGACCACTCGTGAGGCAGGAGAATACATTTGCTCAACTTGTCTGCAATCACGCTGGAAATTCCAGGGATATGCGTTGCTATCAGAAAGTGGTTGGAAGCTATCGCCCACTGCCAAATTCACATGGCCTCTTGACACAAGGGATAGGACTTGGTTCCTCCTTGTTTGTTATAAAAAAATTCTCCAAAGCCAACTTCATGCTTCTTAAGACAGAAGTGGCAAACTTCATGACACCCATGCAGATAGACAATACAGTTCCGACTGCTGAAAACTACACAAATGCACTCTATAATCACTTACATAAGTGCATGGATTGTGCTATCCCAAACAGAACCAAGATGCTATCCCTCCAGAAAAAGGAAGCCAATCTGGTGGTCCTCTGCCATAAACTCTACAACAGAAGGAAGAAACTGTTGCAAAAGAGAGTAAAATCCCGTGAGTGGAGGAGCTGCCTGGTCAGCCTCGGTAAGAAGCTAAGATCCCTTATATGATCCTCCAAAACTAGCTATGAAAACAAAATTGCCACTGATTCTAAGGGCAACCACAAAGCTTTCTATAGCTATTGCAAGAATCTCAATGGCAACACCCAGATCTGCTCTGCGTTGCAGCACAACGGCATGAAAATTACAAAACCAACTGATTGCCCACATCCTGGCAGAGAGGTTCAGTGTTAACTTTACCCCCCCCAGCACCCCCTAAAGGGCCCATATATATACAGGAAGAATGCAGAGTCCTTGTAATCACAACTTCATAAGTAAAAGCAGCACTCTCTAAAGCCAAAAACACAGCATCCATGGGACCAGACAACATCCCAGGCTGCGTTTTACACAAACTTCAGAACGAACTGGCTCCCCACCTAAGCACCATGTTCAATCATAGTCTCAGGTCAGGCTTTCTGCCCAGTGAATGGTGCACAGCAATGGTTATCCCACTCCACAAAAGGGGAGCCACCACTAACCCTGGGAGCTATCATCCTATTAGCCTAATGAGCCTGGTCTGCAAAGCCATAGAATGTATCATCATGGAACTCAAACAAAGACACTGCTAACCTTCAAACTCTGGACCCACCCAGTTCAGGTTTGTGAAAGGCAGATCATGCCTTCTGAACCTGATTGACTTCTCTGAGGCAGTCACCAAAGCCACAGACGAGGGTAAGGTTTTTCACACAGCCTATCTTGACCTCGCCAAGACTTTTAACACCATCCCCCATTCTGGAATTATAGCTAAACTCACTAAACTAGGTATAAATCCCTATGTCACAAGATGGGTTGCCAACTGGCTCACTGACAGAACCCACACTGTAAAAGTTGCAGATTCCAAATCTGACTTCAAACCAGTGACAAGTGGAGTACCACAGGGTTCAGTCCGGGGACCCCTCCTGTTTGGTATCTACATCTCTGAAGTACAGGCTAACATAGAAGGCCTCTGGCTAACTCAATTCACAGATGACTGCAAACTAGGAGCTATAGTACAGTCCCCAAATGATGTGGACATCCTACAGAGAAGGGCCTCTCTGAGACAGATGCCTGGTGTCAGAGTCATGGCCTCAAGCTCAATGCCAAAACGTGCACTGTCATCCCCTTTGGTAAAAACTCTGTACCAATGAACTAACACATAAACTGCAGTCTACTTAATGTAGAATATGTGATAAGAGACCATGGGACCCAGGTGGAGAGTAGTCTCTCCTGTGATAATCACATTGCGACAATAGTCAGGAAATCCTTCTATGTGGCACACCTCATCACAAAAGGGTTCTCATCCAGGAAAAAAAAAAAGAGAGGTCATTGATCCTCTCTACTCGGTACTCATTAGACCCATCATAGAGTACAATGCCCTGTTTAGAATGTACCTCACAAGACATCTGCAGCAGCTGGAAAGGCCACAGAAGTACCTCACAAAGAGGATTACTGGCCTCAAACAGATGCCCTACACTGACAGGCTAAAAAAACTCCAGCTTTACTATGTAGCATATCACTTGCTCCGAGGAGTTTTCTGCCCAAAATATACAGATCTGTTGAACATGCTACACCTTAAGAAATCCCAATCCCTCCAGGCTACACACTCTAGGGACCTAATCCTTGTCACCACAATAAACAGGAACTGCTGGAGGGAGATATTCTTGTCCCAGAGACTTCATATACTCTGGAACAAGCTACCCACCTATGTCACGCAAAGTTCCTCATTAGCACTCTTCAAGAAAAATCCTGATGAGTGGATGGGAAATAGGAAATACACCCCGGGGATCACCTCTGTGGTTCTGCTCAACAGGGACACAGGAAATTAGCTTTCTTAGGTGGCACAAGCCAGGGAACCTTGTTGGCTAGGCTTACTTAGGCCTTTGGACGGATAGCCTAGCACCTACCTATGAAGCTATGATATACCAGACTACTGACGTGTCTGACTGAACTGCGATCGTTCCAGAAGGGAGGACAGATTGGAATGCTTGTAACGCCAACAGCATCGCCCTCAGTTCTAAACGCTGATATGCAAGTTGGCCTCCAAAGTGGACCATGTACCTTGGACTGTCTTTCCATTGAAATGCCCCCCCACCCTATCAGTAAAGCATCCATGGTTACAATGGCTTTGGGTTGGGAGGGGTGGAATGGACGGCTTCAAAGGTATGTGCCTGGCCTCATCCACCAAAGAAGGTCCTGTTTGCAACAAATGGTTAACTGAATTTGAAAGCATAAAGGGTGGTAATTCGGAGACCACTGAGAAAACAAAAGCCATTGAAATATTTGCATATGCAGTTGCATCAGAGGCACTATTGGTATGGAAGCTGCCATGGAACCTAAAACCTGAAGAACCTCCCTCGCTGAGGCTTTGTTTTGACAAGCGTATCACCCGGATCTGGAGCCTCAATCTCTGAAGTCTGTAAACAGGGAGAGACACCAGACAAGAAAGTACAGTTGTGTACACTTACCATAAATGTAGATGTTAGAGTGTATTCACTGTTGCAGTCCCTACATTTGGGTAATCTGCTGCCAGGTTGCCCTCAGTCGACCTGATTAACAAAGTCGTGGGCCCTGCATCGGTTGCTGTCCCTTCTTCCATGATATCAGGTGGTAAGGGGTATAAAACATGCAGCGACACCATTACATTAATTTTTCTTGCCCCAGACGTCAGGTGCCCCCAAATGGGGAGTCAAATATTTAAGTAGTTAACACAAAAATATACCTCCAAACAAAAGCAAATACACCAAAAAGGCTTTTAAGCATAGTAAAGGAAAGCAGAGGTGTAGTAAGAGAAAAACAGGGGTAACCAGGATTGCAACAGTGAATACACTAACATCTACATTTATGGTAAGTGTACACAACTGTACTATGTTCTTCGTGTTTCAATGTTGCAGTAGTCATTACATTTGGGTAGATTCCTAAAGCTATGGTTGGGAGGATGGATTTATACAGCATCAGGAGCAGCTATAAGGCCCTGCAAGACAGCAGTAGCAAAGCCAGCTCTGGATTTAGAGAAGAAAGGCAAATGGTAATGTTTGGTGAACATATGAACTGAGCTCCAGGTAGCAGCTTCTAGAATGTCTCTGGTAGGAACACCTCTGAGAAAGGCTGCAGAAGTAGATGCAGCCCTGGTGGAATGAGATCTGATGCCCTGGGGGATAGTTTTACCATGGTGCATATAGCAGAAACGAATACAATGGCATATCCATTTGGAAGTAGTCTGCTTTGAAATAGCATTTGCCCCTGCAGCAAATCCCACCAGTAGTTCAGATATTCTTAGAGATTTTGCTCTGTTTAAGTAAAATCTAAGTTGTCTGTGTACATCCAATGAATGCAAAATTTGCTCCCCCTTGTTTTGTGGATTGGGAAAGAAAGTTGGCAAATGAATTGTCGGATTAAGAGCCACACTGGATACCACCTTAGGCATGAAGGATGAATTGGTCCTGAGAGACACCCTGCCCACATGAAAAATAATGAAAGGCTCCACTACCATAAGAACCTGTAATTCAGAAATCCTTCTAGCTGAAGTGACCGCTAAAAGGAAAGCTGTTTTCCAGGAGAGAAATTTTAAGTCTGCAGTAGCAGCTGGCTAGAAAGGAGGGTGAGTGACTTTTTCCAATACAAAACTGAGGTCCCAGGCTGGGGTTGGAGCTCTCCTGTGTGGTCTTCAAGTTTTTGGCCCCGCAGAGATAGTGCTTTAGGCTTTAGCAGAGGATGAGAGAAGAGGGGAGGTTCTGTGTTGTAATGAACTGAAATGGCTGAGGCATGGATTTTTACGGAAGAAAAGGACAGGCCCTTGTGAAGCAACTCAGTTAAGTATTGTAAAATCTGAGGAATATTGGCCACTGCTGTGCTTATTCCTTGTGACTGATTCCAGGCACAGAATCTTTTCCATTTGTCAGCATAAGATTTTCTAGTACTAGGCCTTCTTGCCTGCAAAATAACATCCATCACAGGTTTGCTGAGGGATGCTAAGGGTGAATTTAGGGGATTAGCCACACTGCAAGATTCAAAGTTTGGAGCTGAGTGTGCAGAACTTAGTTGTTCTGCTGACACAGTAAGTACGGCTTCTGAAGCATGAGCCACAGTGGAAGGTGCGACACACTGTGCAGGAGTGGGTACCATTGTTGGCGAGGCCAGTCTGGAGCAATCAGAATCATTTTTGGCTTGTCCTGTTCGACTTTTAGTAGAACTTTGGAGAGCAGAGGCAGAGGGGGAAAAGCATAGACTGATAGGTTTTTCCAGCTGAATGATAGAGCATCCACTTTCCAGGCTTTTTTGTGATGAGTTCTTGTGCAGAATTTGTCCAACTGATAGCTCTGGGGTGAGGCAAAAACATCAATGTCTGGACTCCCCCATTTACGTGTCAACATGTTGAAAATCCATGGTTCCAGTTCCCATTTGTGTGGGTCCATGAGATTTCTACTTGGTTCGTCTGCCAGAGTATTCAGCTTTCCTGGCAGGAATTGAGCTTGTAATTTTATTTGGTAGGTCAAGGCCGTGTTCCACAATGCCATGGCTAGTCTGCAAAGGGAGTAGGAGTGTGTACCCCCCTGCTTGTTTATGTACCACATAGCTGTGGTGTTGTCCGTTTTTATCATTAATTGTCCTGGATAAAGGTAGTCCTTGAAGGCTGTCAGTGCATTCTGTACAGCTAGCATCTCTTTCTGATTGATATGAAGGTGCATTTCATTTGGGCTCAATTTGCCCTGAATAGACTTCCCTACTAGATGAGCCCCCCAAGCATAGTCTGATTCTCTGTAGTTAGGGTTTGGGCGGCAGGGGATGGAGTGAATGGCAGTCCCTTGTTTTGGTGGCAGGCCTCTGCCCACCATAGGAACTCTAGTTGCAGGCAAGGTATGATAGGAATCACTGTTTCCTGGCTGTGACAATGTTGACTCCATAACCTTTTTAAGTACCACTGAAGTTTCCTCATATGCAGTCTTGCATATGGAATTAGAAGAATGCAGGAGGCCATAAACCCCAAGGCTTGCAGAATTTGTCTTGCAGATAGCAGGGTTTTTGGGGCCACCTGTCTGAAGTAAGTTACCAAATGAATTTGTTTTTCTGGCGTAAGGTACCCAGGAATGTAATTTTTGAGAGGGTACCCAGTTGTGATTTATTTTCGTTTATGGTGTACCCTAGAGAAGTTAGAATTCTTTTTACAAATTCCAGATGTTTTAGAAGAATGTCCTTGTTTTCTGTCTGAATTAGACAATCGTCCAGTTACGGATATATTTGAATATTTCTTAGCCTGCAAAATGCAATTACTGGAGCCAGACACTTTGTGAAGACCCTGGGCGCATTAGATAAGCCAAAGGGCAGTGCAGAGAACTGGTAATGCAAGTAGCCTGCTTTGAAGTGGCGGTATCTTCTGCAAGATTCCCTGATTGGGATATGCAGGTAAGCCTCTTTTAAGTCTAGAGTTACCAACCATACGTCTTTGCCTAGCATAGGAAGTAACTGTTGAAGAGTCAGCATCTTGAATTTTGGAATTTCCAGAAATGTGTTTAGAGTAGATAAGTCCAGAATTGGACGCCATGATTTTTCTTTTCTGGGTACCAGGAAAAGTCTTTAATAGAAACCTTGCCCCTTTTCCTCTTCTGGTACTGGTAGAATAGTCCCTTTTCCTCTTCTGGTACTGGTAGAATAGCCCCCATGTTCATGAGGGACAGTACTTGTTTCTGAGCCTCTGCCCACTGACTTGGGGCAGGTCTGGCCATCCATTTGGGATTGGCAACGTGTGGAAATGAAATCTTTAACCCTGGGATACTATTTTTAAAACCCATTTGTCCTGGGTTATAAGTTGCCAGTTTCTTGCATGTAGTGCCAGTTTTGCCCCCAAAGGGGTGGCTAAAAGGAAAGTGCTTGATAAGTGTAAAGGGAAGTCATTGAGACTGTTTACCATAGGGAGGTGCCTTGTTGTTTCCAGATTTGGAGGTCCCTTGTGACTGAAACCTGCAGCCTTTGGAATTGTCTGGGTTTGACTTGAGTGGCTCTCAAAGGAACTGGAAAGGACCAGTTCTTAGTAGGCCAGTATCTACTAAATCTTGGAGGTTGCACTTGTAAGAAATCTTTCACAGTTTGCATAGATTTAACTTGATCTTCCATCTTTTTTAAAACTGCTTTAGCCTTATTACCAAAGAGACGGTCCTGTTGTAAAGGAGCATCCAACAATTTTGCTTTAACATGATCAGGCAGAGTTTGCACTTTGAGCCAAGTATGCCTTCTTAGCACAGACCCAGTTACAGCAGCCCTGCAAGAGGCCTCCAAAGAATCAAAGCCACATTGTAAAGTATGTTTTCCAACTTGTTCAGCTGAATGCAATAAATCCTGTAAATCTTTATTTTCCACACAATTAGAAATTAACATTTTCTGTTTAAGCAGTGCCATGATATGCTGTTGATATTTTAGCATATGAAATGGACAGTTTAAAGCCCTGATTGCCAAGGTTGCAGAAGTATAAACCTTCATACCCCATCTATCCAGCGCCCTGGAATCTCTATCAGAAGGGGTAGGATATTTAGCAGTAGAGGCCTTAATGCCCTTGGGACCCTGAGAAATGGTTTCTGGATCTGCAATATTATTTTTGAAAAGGAATTTGTGGGAGTCAGGAACCCTGTAATATCTGTCTGGCTTACAAGGAGCCGGAGGCAGATAATCAGGAGCCATACTAGATTCTGAAAAAAACATCAACTGTGTCTAGAACAGGAGGTATAGCCAAAGGCCTATGCTGAGTAAGACGAAGAAAATCTCCAAGTCTCTTTTTAGATTCAGAGAAATCCTGACTTTCCCAGTGGAAATGTTCCCTTAAGGTGTGTAAAGTTACCCCAAAAGAAAAATCCTCAGGGGGAGAAGCAGAAGGAATGGAGTCCTCTGCATCAGAGTCCTCATTAAGTAGGTATAAACAAATCCTGTTCATTAGAAGAGTCAGGAGAAATAGAACCCTGTTCAGAAGATTCATAATCAATGTCTTGCCTACGCCTCTTAGAAGGAGGGGTTGGCTACCCATGATCAGAGTAATTAAATCTTCAGCCATTTTGATCATTTGTTTTTTAGGCATAGGGGCCTGCACATGTGGCCCAGGCATCGTTTTTTTAGACATAGATTTAGATGTTGGCCTTAGTTTTGAAGATGGCGTCGGTCTAACATACAAATCTGTGGGCCTGAAATCACCCTCAGAAGCCGGTGCCTGCACAGCGGCTCCAGACCCATTTAAGGTAGAGACATCCGCGGGTTCCATTATTTAAGGATCTCGCAGCATACCGGACTCTGAATGGGTCTCAGTAGATGCCTGCAAATCAGAGATAGCAGGCATCAGGGGCTGCGAAAGCGCCTCAATGAGTACCGGCGAACTGGAGACTGGCTTAGGAGAAGCGTCATTGTCAGCTTTAAACCTCGACGGCCTGTCTCTGTCTTTTTCTTTGAGTTTTTTTAGGTATTCCGGTAGTTTGATTGCTAACCAATGACATTTCTGGATAATTATCGTGAGCCAAAATATTTAGAAGCAAAAATATACCGACATTTAATAGTTTGTTGATTAAATTTAGCACAAAACCGACAGCAGAGTACGTTGTGGCCAGGGCCTAGGCAAGGAATACTGCACAAATGAAAATCCTTATGAGGTATTTGCTTCCCACAAGTAATGCAATTATTAACTTTTACTAACATCGGTAAGGAGCAAGAAAAAAGTTTCCCCAACGGGGTACTTAGCTTTTTAGTTGAAGACTTCGGTTCTGAAACTCGAAAACGAAAATTTTAGGAGTCGGTCAACCGGCACTTGCGAACTGCTTCGGCTTCAGGCACCACACGGCAAGAAAGACTGATGTAATGGCGTCGGCTGCATGTTTTACACCCGTGACGACCTGATGTCATGGAAGAAGGGACAGCAAACGATGCAGGACCCAAGACTTTGTTAATCAGGCCGACTGAGGGCTACTTGCAAGCAGATAACCCAAATGTAATGACTGCAACAGTGAAACACGAAGAACATCCACTGATGTAGCAGAATTCAATTGTAACAAATGTCTAAGTAAAACTGCACAATCACAAAATATTAAACAGAAACATCATGACCTTTAACAATGCAACCCAAGCAAGCTTGGTATTAGGCAGACTCTGTTCTGAGCCTCATCAGTGATGAACAGAAAGATGATTAACAACATCAGATGTACTATTAAAGAAAAAAAAAAACACAAAGAAAATGGACCTCAATTACATTTTTCACTTTCTCAAAACAAAAAGTGTGGATTCTACATTCTTTCTGCAACACAGTGCACATGAAAAATTGTTCAGGATTTTTATTTCTTCTTCTGAATTTATTAGCGAATGTCACCTTTTACTGATATACTTTGCTGTCTTGCTGTGTTTTTCAAGTTTCTGATTGTGGCACATAGAACAACATGACTTGTCATATAAATGTGTACATATGGATTGAACACTTTGTAATAAAAAAGAAACTGTAGTTCAGTTCACTAACACAGCAGCCACCAGCAAACTGACAACTTGATGACATGAAGCTAGTTTTTCAAAACAATTTTTTTAGTGATGAAGAAAAAGTAACTTGCAAACACAACTCAATATACACAAGTAATCACTGGGCATTTGGATATTCATAAAAGTCATGCCATACTTCTTACAGATACTACAATCAACGTGATGATAGTAGTCATCCAGCCTTTACTAAACAGAGAGAGATACGTGTGACTGTTAAAAATGTTCTTACCTGTTAAGGACAACAGCTGTGTACCTCCTTTCTACAAAAATAATTCCACACAAAATGTTGGTGAAAGGGGAAGGGAAGTTGGCTTCAGGTTTTTCTTTGTCTTCAAGTTCCTCTTCATCATCTTCTTCTTCAGAATCACTCCAAGAAACATAATTATCCTGGTTCCTATTGTTATACCACTCAACACTTTCAAACTGTTGTCGTTCAAATGGTTTATATTTGCGCAAGATTTCAAGCAGTTTAATAACTTTGGGGGTTACAAATTTCAAATCAAGTGAGGCAGGAGAGAAGTGCTCTTCACAGAGTGCATGTATCTTCCGCAGAAGAGTGTCTGTAAACAATAAAAATTTCCTGTGCAGTTCTTCTTGTTCATGTTTGATATATTTCTGCAGTTCTCTCACCATCATTCCAGCAACTTTGTCTGCGCACCAAGGTCCCAGAATAGTCAATACTGCTCTGCAGTCTGTCAAAATCTGAAACATATTGAAGTAACATTAAGGTGCCATGTGGGTGGAAACGGTCATTTAAATGTGTCACCCTGTCTTGGGAACAATAAGGAAAAAATGTAAAAACACAAGCATCACCAGACAGCAAACAATACACAGTGGAAAAAGTAAAGTACAGTTGTGTACACTTACCATAAATGTAGATGTTAGAGTGTATTCACTGCTGCAGTCATTACATTTGGGTTATCTGCTTGCAGGTAGCCCTCAGTCGGCCTGATTAACAAGGTCTTGGGTCCTGCCTTGGTTGCTGTCTCTTCTTCCGCGAAGTCCGGTCATCAGGGGTATAAAACATGCAGCCAACATCATTACATCAGTTTTTCTTGCCCCAGATGTCAGGTGCCCCCCTAGTGGGAAGCAATTAAATCTATAAATATACAAGGTTATACCTCAAACAAAAACGCAAATACACCAAAAACTTTTAAGCATTGAAAATGAGAGAAGAAGTATAGCCAAATGAATTCAGGGGGCAGGAGGGAGGGAGGGTAACCAGGACTGCAACAGTGAATATACTCGAACATCTACATTTATGGCAAGTGTACACAACTGTACTATGTTCATCGTGTTTCACTGTTGCAGTTATTACATTTGGGTAGATTCCCAAAGGTAAGGATGGTAGGAGGAATTTAGATAGCATTAGGACAAGCTTATAAGGCCCTGCAAGACTGCAGTGGCAAAGCCAGCTCTGAATTTAGAGAAAATTGGCAAATAGTAATGCTTGGTGAAAGTATGTACAGAACTCCGGGTAGCAGCTTCTAGGATGTCCCTGGTAGGGGATGCCTCTGAGAAAGGCTGTAGAGGTAGATGCAGCCCTGGTTGAGTGGGATCTGATCCCCTGTGGGATAGGTTTTCCATGGTGCTTATAGCAGAAGTGAATGCAATGGCCTATCCATTTGGAGATGGTTCACTTTGAAACAGCCTTCCCCTCTGTCCCTGCAGCAAATGCCACCAGCAGTTGTTCAGATTTCCTTTGAAGTTTAGACCTGTCTATGTAGAATCTAAGTTGTGTGTGCATATCTAAGGAGTGCAGTATCCATTCCCCTCTGTTCTGTGGATTAGGAAAGAAGGTAGGCAAAATGAATGGACTGATTAAAGGCCACAGTGGATACCACCTCTGGCATGAAAGAGGGATTGGTCCTGAGGGACACCCTGTCTGCATGAAATATGATGAAAGGCTCCACTGCCATAAGGGCCTGTAATTCCGATACCCTTCTTGCTGAAGTGATGGCTAAAAGGGAAGCAATTTTCCAAGAAAGGAATTTTAAATCTGCAGTAGCAGCTGGCTCGAAAGGAGGAAGGGTGAGTTTCTTCAATGCAAAGTTAAGGTCCCAGGCTGGAGTTGGAGCTCTCCTGGGTGGTGTTAAATTTTTGGTCCCTCTGAGGAACAGCTTGAGCAGTGGAAGAGAGAAGAGGGGAGGTTATGTGTTATAATGAGCTGAAATGGCTGAGGTGTGAATTTTTATTGAGGAAAAAGACAGGCCCTTGTGAAGCATCTCAGTTCAGTATTGTAAAATCTGAGGTAAACTGGGAACTGCTGTGCTCATCCCTTGAGATTGGTTCCAGGCACAGAATCTTTTCCATTTTTCAGCGTAAGATTAGAATCTTTTCCATTTTTCAGCGTAAGATTTTCTAGTACTAAGCCTCCCTGCCTCTAAAATGACATCCATCACTGGTTTCCTGGCGGATGGTAAAGGAGAGCTTAGGTAATTAGCCAGGCTGCTAGGTTCAGTGTTTGAAGCTGAGGGTGCAGAATCTGGTTCTCCTGCTGAGACAGCAGGGTAGGATTCTGATGCAGGTGCCATGGGGCGAACAGTGACACACTGCGCAAGAGGGGGTACCAGTGTTGGCATGGTCAGGCTGGTGCAATCAAAATCATCCTTGGTTGTCTTGTTTGCTCTTTAGTACTTTGGAGAGCAGAGGAAGAGGAGGGAAAGCATAAACTGAGAGGTTTTCCAGCTGAAGGACAGAGCATCCACTTTCCAAGCTTGTCTGTGGGGTCTCCTTGCACAAACTTTTTCCAATTGATAGTTCTGGGCGGAGGTAAAAAGGTCTATATCTGGGCTCCCCCATTTGCTTGACTACATGTTGAAAATCCTTGGTTCCAGTTTCCACTCGTGTGGGTCCAAGAGGGTTCTGCTTAGTCCATCTGCCAGTGTATTTAGTTTTCCTGGCAGGAATTGAGCTTGCAGATGTACTTGGTAGCTCAAGGCTGTGTTCCACAATGCCATGGCTAGTCTGCAGAGGGGGTAAGAATGTGTACCCCCCCATGCTTGTTTAGGTGCCACATAACAGTGGTGTTGTCCATCTATCATTAATTGTCCTGGAAGAATGTGGTCCCTGAAGGCTGTCAAAACATTCTGTACAGCTAGCATTTCTTTATGACTGATGTGAAGGTGCATTTGAATTGGGTTCCATTTGCCCTGAATGCACTTCCCTGCCAGGTGTGCCCCCCCCCCATATATAGTTTGATGCATTTGTTGTTAGGGTTTGGGCGGCAGGGGGTAGGGTGAATGGTAGTCCCTTGTTTTGGTGGCAGGCCTCTGCCCACGAAAGGAACTCTAGGCATAGACAAGGAATGATAGGAATCCTTGCTTCTAGATCCTGAGAATGTTGGCACCATAGGCCTTTTAGATACCATTGTAGTTTCCTCATATGCAGTCTTGCATATGGAATTAGAAGAATGTAGGAGGCCATGAACCCCAAGGCTTGCAGTATTTGCCTTGCAGATAGCAGGGTTTTTGTGACCACTTGTTTGAAGTAGGTTGTCAAGTGAATTTCTTTCTCTGGCGTGAGGAAAGCCATCTGGGAAGTTGATTTCAAGCTTGCTCCCAGGAATATAATTTGTTGACAGGGTACCAGGTGTGATTTATTTTCATTTGTGGTGTACCCCAGACAAGTTAGTACCCTCTGTACAAAAGCCAGATGATTCAAAAGTATGTCCTGGCTTTCTGCCTGAATTAGACAATCATTCAGGTATGGGTATATTTGAATATTTCTTTGCCTGCAAAATGCAATGACTGGAGCTAGGCACTTTGTGAATACCCTGGGTGCAGTAGACAAGCCAAAGGGCAGTGCAGAGAACTGATAGCACGTGTAGCCTGCTTTGAAGTGTAGGTATCTTCCGCAAGACTCCCTGATTGGGATATGCAGTTATGCTTCCTTTAGTGTTGCCAACCTTGCATCTTTGCTTAGCATAGGAAGCAACTGGTGAAGAGTTAGCATCTTGAATTTTGGAATCACCAAAAAGGTGTTTAGAGTAGGCAGGTCCAGGATAGGATGCCATGAATTGTCCTTTCTGGGTACCAGGAAAAATCTCAAGTAGGAACCTTGTCCCTTTTTCTCTTCTGGTACTAACTGAATAGCCCCTATGCTTAAAAGAGAAAGTACTTGCTTTTGGGCCTCGGCCCACTGCTTTGGAGGTAGATTCGGACAACCACTTGGAGTTGGTGACATGTGGAAGTGAAATCGGTATCCTTGGGACACTATATTTAAAACCCATTTGTCCTGGGGAATGAGTCCCCAGTTCTTTGCATGAAGTGCAATCTTTACCCCCAAATGGGCCGTCAGTTGAGAAGTGCTTGGAAGTTTTAAAAAGAAGTCATTGAGACAGTTTAACATTGGGGGGAGTTTTATTACTCCCAAATTTGGAAGTGTAGGCCCCCCACTGCTTAGTCCTGTGCGTCCCCTGGGACTGAAGCTTGGGTGCTCTGCTGGATCTGGGTTTGGACTGAAAAGGTCTGGAAGAGGCAGGAAAGGACCAATTCTTAGAAAGCCAATGCCTACTAAATCTTGGAAGCTGTACTTGTAAAATGTCTAACAGTTTGCATAGATTTAGCTTTTTCCTCTATTTTTTTTAAGAACTTCTTCTGCCTTGTTGCCAAACAGGTGGCCCTGATTTAAAGGAGCATCCAGTAATTTCACATTAAAATGATCTGGCAAGGATTGCTCCTTAAGCCAAGCATGCCTTCTAAGTACAGACCCAGTTACTGCAGCACTGCAAGATGCCTCCAATGAATCAAAACCACAGTGCAATGTATGTTTACCAACTTGTTCAGCAGAATGCATAAATCCTGTAAATCCTTATTTTCAGCACAATCAGGAATCAACATAACTTTCTGTTTAAGCAATCCAATAATATGCAGCTGATACTTTAACATAAGAAACTGGCAATTCAAGGCCTAATGGCCAAAGCTGTAGAAGTGTATACCTTCTTACCCAATCTATCCAGCACCCTGGAGTCTCTATCAGAGGGGGTAGAATTTTTGGCAGTAGTAGCTTTAATGTCCTTGGGTCCCTGTGAAATGGTTTCAGGATCCGCAGTGGGATTTTTGAAAAGGAACTTTGTGAGAGTCAGAAACACAGTAATATCTATTAGATTTTCTGGAAGCAGGAGGTAGAGAGTCATGGGCCAAGCTAGATTCCGAAAAGGCATCAACAATGTCCAGTACAGGAGGTATAGCTAAAGGCCTGTGCTGGGGCAGGAGTAAGAAATCCCTATGCCTCTTTTTAGAAGAGAAATTCTGACTTTACCAATGAAAAAGCTCCCTGAGAGTATGCAAGGTTTCCCCAAAAGAGAAATCCTCTGGGGGGAGCCGAGGGAATAGAGTCTTCAGCATCAGAATCCTCATAGGTAGATAAGGGTAAATCCTGGTCATCAGAGGAAACAATTTTCAGAATCCTGGTCAGAAGTATCATAAGCAAACTCAGTCCTAGGTCTCTTAGAGTGTGAAGGTTGGCTTCCCCTGATTAAAGTAATAAGATCTTCAGTCATTCTTATCATTTGTTCTTTAGGAATAGAGGCCTGACCATGCGGTCTGGGCGTCAGGTTTCTAGACATGGTTCGAGTTTTAGGCCTGAATACACCCTCAGAAGTCGGTGCCTGCATAGTGGCTCCGGACCCATCCAAGGTAGAGACATCCGCAGGTTCCACAGTTGAAGCATCTCGCTGCATACCGGACTCCGAATGGGTCTCAGTAGAGGCCTGTGAATCTGAAGTAGTGGGTATCAGGGGCTGCGAAAGTGCCTCACCGAGTACCAACGAACTCTTATCTATCTTTGCATTTCTTCGGAATGTCGGTATTCGGATGGCTTACTGAAGACTTATCAGGATAACTGAACCGCTCACGAAAAAAATTTAGAAGCACAAATATACCGACGGATAGTTTATGGTTTAAATAAGGCTCAAAATCGACAGCGAGGTACGTCGTGGCCAGGACCTAGGTAAAGAATACAGTACGAATGAAAATCTTTATGAGGTATTTGCTTTCCACAAGAAATGCAATTATTTACTTTTATTGACATCGGATTAGAGCAAGAAAAAGTTTCCCCGACGGGGTACTTAGCTTTTAGTTGAAGACTTTGGTTCTGAAAACTCGAAAACAAAAATTTCAGGAGTCGACCGACTGGCACTTGTGAACTGCTTCTGCTTCGGGCACAGCACAGCAAGAAAGACTGATGTAATGGTGTCGGTTGCATGTTTTAAACCTGTGACAACCTGACATCATGGAAGAAGGGACAGCAACCGAAGCAGGACCCAAGACTTTGTTAATCAGGCCGACTGAGGGATACTTGCAAGCAGATAACCCAAATGTAATGACTGAAACAGTGAAACACGAAGAACATCCACAGATGTAGCAGAATTCAATCATTACAAAAGTCTAAGTAAAACTGCACAATCACAAAATATTAAACAGGAACATCATGACCTTTAACAATGCAACCCATATCCGCTGTTTTTTTGGAATGGTTAACTGTTGGTTATTTCCTCTTTAGCTAATCCCAGTTAATCAAAAAGTTTCTCTTGTCCATGCAAAAAAGGGCATGTGTACCTACAATGGCACATTTAATGTTACCAGTCATATATCTAGCATGTGCAACCCTCAACTAACTAAGACTGGAAACGTAGAATAACAGACGGGTATAATAGCATACAACTTTATTCCTGTTTTACATATAATACCAAGTACCATCTGACTTCGGAAGCCTGTTACTGTGGGTACTCACTAGGAAAAATCTCAAACCATCAACATATCATCTACACAGAATCAGTAGAACAAGGAAAGGTTAAGAACAAAGATTCAGAAGTTACAGTATTGAAGCATCAAGGTATCAGCGGAAACCCAACTCCTGGATTTATTGCCCAAGCAATAATGCTTTTTGAAAGTGTGAAATGACTTGCCACAATTTTCCACTGTTTTTGGACATTCCTTTCAGTGACCATTGAGTTCATTCCTCCCAGTCACCCAGTGGAAGAGACACACACACACACACACACACACACACACACACACACACACACACACACACACACACACACACCCTGTTTAATCCCTTGGGTGAGAGTCAAGTTAACCAGAAACAGGAGCCATCATCTGCAATATTAACAGGGTTTTTCTTTTCCCCATGTCAAGCCATCTCTCACACCAAACATAAGAAACATGGAATTCCCTGAACTGTGAGGAATGAGCATTTAATCAGAAAGGGAAAAAAAAACTTTAATTCAATTTTGCCTGAATATTTTTAGTTGCACTTGGCTGTGTGGTGATACTGTTTTTGTATTTTTGTGCATTTTCCATGTTTTAGCCAAAAAGTTATCAGTTTACATTTTTTTTAACTTGTTGTGAAACCTTATCCTTGTAACTTCATTTGCAGTTGTGGGAGAATTGTGAATTACAGCAAGATCTGAACATTGTTTACATATTACACTGCATTTCTATCTCCGTAAGTAGAATTACTTCTAAGAGTTAGCCAGTTAGCCGTTTGTATTTTGAACTCAGTCTGGAACCATAGTCTTGTACTTTCATTCACAATAGTGGAAGAATTGTGAACTGCTGCAGGATCTGAGCCCTACATAGTCATATATTACTGCATAAACAGTGCTATCGGTAAATTTCTGCAGAGTCTGGTACCTCAGACTTAAGTCTGGATTGCAATAGTGCCAGTACTGTAATTTTTGATGCATGATTTGTGCTTCAATGCTTCTACAGAACTTTAGAAATCCAGGTCTGGGGCTCAAATAATCTGTGCTAATCACAAATAAGCACACCCTGAGCTGCAGTACACTCCTGACCAAATAACAAGGTATTTTGCCACTCTTTAGCAGCAAATGCATACAAACATTTAAATAAACAAACTGAACTGCAGACAGTTACTATCACCGCTGCCCCCCAAAGTCACTGCTGTTGAAACCATGTGCCAGCACTTCCCCACGACTATTTTAGCCAGCCTAATTGAGATGGGGGTCTTGAAGCAGTGTAAGAATGGTCCCACCCTGACAATCACCACTACTACTACAGCATAACACAGTGCGTGACAGACATACATATACAATATCCTTGGTGGCAAAAATCTCATACACAGTAAAAAAAAAAAAAAAAAAATCAAAACTGTCAGCAGTAGACCAAACAAGGCAAAAATCAATCCCTGTGAAATACCAATGAAGGAGAAGGTTAGTAGCTCAGGCTTCCTGTGAGCAGAAGGGAGAGCTATAACAACTTCCAACAGCAAACTTCACAGCTATCACACCAGCCAGTTTGAACTAGTGTCACAACCAAAAAACAAAGCCAGCAGACAATGGCAAACTGTAAACTTTTAATAAGACTCGCAAACAAATCATACGCAGTGCATAAAAACTGTTTTCATGGACTACCTATGATTTGTATGCGAGTCCTATTAAAAATTTACAATTTGCCATTGTCTGGTGGCTTTGCTTTTTGGTTGTGACATTAGTGGCTTGGAGCCTCGTGGTTGCCGTACATGCAGGGAACACTTTGCGGTTTAGAACCTCTTCTAACTACAAAAATCAGGGATGTCTGACCTAATCTCTGCCAGTAAGCAACAGGTTGTACATACAGAAGAATGCTCAAGATCAAGTTATCAGGCACTGGTGTCCACCAATGTGTCCATTAAGGACACTGCAGGAGAAGGACAGGACTGCAAGGAATCTGACAATGGCAACAGGCCATGCTGCCCAAAGATGAGCTCCTGCATCTACAAGGATATGTCTCAATCGCATTCCATAAAGTTGTCATCAACAACTTAAAATTCAAAACTGATGAAAGAAGCCTTAGTACACAGTGCAAATACAGAGTACCTGCTGAGGAATGCAAGGAACTGCTCCCCAATACAGCCCACCTTCCCAGTGGATGCCAGGATGAATCTTTTCCCTGGTTTCTCATACTCCACCACGGGAAAGCACATAAGCAAAATTGTCCCCATTACTATAAAAAAGGCCACTATTGGAAAGGACTCAACTCCAGAAGGAGGTAACCAGTGAATAAGCAATATGGTCACTTTTTCATGGGCCTAGGATCACATAAGGTACCCTTCTGCCAATCCCTGCACTGGCCACTCTCAACCACACCAACAATAAGAGGCAAAAGGGAGGCCCAAGTTTCTTCTTCCTGCCATTTCAGGAGTGGCATGGATTTCCTCTGGATTTTTACACATAGCACATGACAGATCCAATACAGGTACATATCTTGGCTCATGATTTGGTAGCAGCAAAGACACTGTGACCACTTGAAATCTCTTGGTTTTAAATATGTAAGTCTTCTATAACTGACATAATGTTCAAGATCAAACAACTTGTGCAGTACAGAAGAACTGCTGAGTGAGGGGCCATGCAAGCTGCGCACCAGCAGAGGGCATGCATTCCTGAGCACAGGAACTACAAAAGCAGCAAAGCTAAAAAAGTGTGAGAGCACTGAGGGGCTAGTGCAATGAGAGCACTGAGGGGCTAGTGCAATGAGAGCACTGAGGGGCTAGTGCAATGAGAGCACTGAGAGGCTAGTGCAATGAGAGCACTGAGAGGCTAGTGCAATGAGAGCACTGAGAGGCTAGTGCAATGAGAGCACTGAGAGGCTAGTGCAAAGAGAGCACTGAGAGGCTAGTGCAAAGAGAGCACTGAGAGGCTAGTGCAATGAGAGCACTGAGAGGCTAGTGCAAAGAGAGCACTGAGAGGCTAGTGCAATGAGAGCACTGAGGGGCTAGTGCAATGAGAGCACTGAGAGGCTAGTGCAATGAGAGCACTGAGGGGCTAGTGCAATAATACAACTTCTAAAAACATCCTAGTTGTCATCAATAAAACCCAGAGACATGAGAGTCCTATCAATAAAACCCAGAGAGATGACAGAGTCATCACACACTGCAGCATCCAGTTTCACAGTCAAATCACTAAGACTTAGCACTTTTTTTATTTTACATTTGTTGACCAGGATTGTCCGACTGGATACATGTCCAATTTCAGGGGGGCCCGGGGAGAAAAGCTCCAAGGTAGAACATACAGTCAAAAAAAAAAAAATTGCAAAATGATTACAAGTTACGCACAGTTTACAGGCTCCATTTGAGCAAGCAGGTAATATAATCATATATTTTTAAAACAGTGTTGGCAAACTGACTAGGCAATTTAACATGATTATAGACTATAGAGGAGGATCTAGTCAGGTTTTGAAGAAAGTACAGTTGTGTACACTTACCATAAATGTAGATGTCAGAGTGTATTCACTGTTGCAGTCATTACATTTGGGTAATCCTGCTGGCAGGTTGCCCTCAGTATGCCTGAATTCCAAAGTCTCGGGTCCTGCGTTGGCTGCTGTCACCCCTTCCCTGACGTCAGGTCATCAGGGGTATAAGAGTAGATGCCATTTTCTTTAGTTTTTCTTGCCCCAGATGTCAGGTGCCCCCTAAAAGAGTAGCCAAAATTTATATAAATATATATATAAAAGTACATGCACAAATATAAACTTGACCATCTACAAGCAAATACACCACATTGGTTGCATAAATCAGAGAAGGAAAGATAAGTTCTTGCAGAAAAAAGGGGATGGCGTGTGGGTAACCTAGACTGCAACAGTGAATACACTTGAACATCTTCATTTATGGTAAGTGTACTCAACTGTACTATGTTCTTCATGTTTCACTGTTGCAGTCATTACTTTTGGGTAGAGTCCCAAAGCTATGGTTGGGAGGCTGGATCCAAACAGTATTAGGAACGGCTATGAGGCCCTGCAGAACTGCAGTGGCAAACCCTGCCCTGGATTTAGAGTAGAGTGGTAGATGATAGTGCTTTGTAAAGGTGTGCACTGAACTCCAAGTAGCAGCCTCTAAAATGTCTTTGGTTGGTACTCCCTTGAAAAAGGCTGCTGAAGTGGCTGCAGCTCTGGTTGAATGTGGCCTAATGCCCTTAGGCACTGGCTTGCCATTTTCAAAATAGCAGAAACGGATGCAGTGGCCTATCCACTTTGAAATTGTCTGCTTTGAGATAGCCTTTCCTTGTGATCCTGCAGCACATGCCACTAGTAATTGCTCTGTCTTCCTGAAAGCTTTGGTTATGTCCAAGTAGAATCTAAGCTGTCTGTGTACATCCAAAGAATGCAGAATTCTCTCCCACCTTGTTCTGTGGATTTGGATAAAAAGTTGGCAGATGAATGGTTTGGTTAAGAGCTGCACTGGATACCACTTTAGGCATAAATGCCGGGTTTGTCCTCAGAGAAACCCTGTCTGGATAAAACATGGCAAAAGGTTCCACAGCCATGAGTGCCTGTAGCTCTGAAACTCGTCTTGCAGAAGTTACTGCTAGGAGCAGAGCTGTTTTCCAAGATAAAAACTTTATATCAGCAGTAGCAGCTGGCTCAAAAGGAGGCAGGGTGAGTTTTTCCAAGACACAGTTGAGGTCCCATGCAGGTATTGGTAATCTCCTTGGAGGCCTTAAATTTTTGGCAACTCTGAGGTACTGCTTTAATAAAGGATGAGAAAAGATTGGCGGCTCTGTATTGTAATGAGCGGAAATGGCAGAGGCATGAATTATAATTGATGAAAAAGATAGGCCTTTGTCCAGCATCTCAGTTAAGTATTGCAAAATCTGAGGAATATTTGGTACAGCTGTATCCGTTCCTTGTGCCTGGTTCCAAACACAGAATCTCTTCCATTTTCCAGCCTTCTGGCTTCTAAAATAACATCCATCACAGCTTTACTGAGAGGTGTGTTTTGTATGATTACGTTATCCGCCATGCTGCCAGGTTTAAAGTCCTGAGTTGGCTGTGCAAGATCTGATTGTTTTGCAGGGACAGTAGATGGGGTACTTGAGGTAAGGTCCAAGCTGGGCATTGAGACAAATTCCTTAGGACTGGAAACCACTGCTGGCGGGGCCAGTCTGGGACAATCAGTATCATCTTTGGCTTCTCCAGTCTGACCTTTAGGAGTACCTTGGGGAGGAGTGGCAGTGGAGGAAAGGCATATACTGATAGGTTTTTCCAGCTGAAAGATAGGGTGTCCAATTTCCATGCTTGTCTGTGATAAGTCCTTGTGCAGAATCTTTTTAGTTGGTAGTTGTGAGGGAAGTCAAACAGATCTATGTCCGGGCATCCCCATTTCCTTGTTATCATGCTGAAGACTTGTGGATCCAGGTGCCACTCGTGGGGATCCATGAGGTTTCTGCTTAGGTCGTCTGCCAGAGTATTTTCTTTTCCTGGCAGGAATTGTGCCTGTAGATGTACTTGGTAAGTCAATGCTGTGTCACACAAAGTCATGGTTAGTCTGCAAAGGGGGTAAGAATGTGTGCCCCCCTGCTTGTTTATATACCACATGACTGTGGTATTGTCTGTCTTTATCAGTAGTTGTCCCGGATGAAGTAGGTCCTTGAAGGCTGTCAGGGCATTTTGAACAGCTAGCATCTCTTTTTGATCGATATGTAGATGCATTTGGTTTGAGGGCCATGTGCCCTGAATGCATCTTCCTGCCATGTGGGCCCCCCAAGCATAATCTGATGCATCCATTGTTAGTGTCTGCCTGGCTGGGAGTAATGTGAATGACTGTCCCTTGCTCTGGTGACAAGCCCTCGACCACCATTAAAACTCCTGTTGCAGGCAGGGAATGAGAGTAATTACTGCCTCCAGACTGTGGCAATGTGGAGTCCAAACACTTTTTAGGTACCACTGAAGCTTCCTCATATGCAGTCTTGCATATGGAATTAGTAGAATGCAGGACATCATGAAGCCCAAAGCCTGCAGATTTTTTCTTGCAGATAACTGGGCCTTTGTTGCCAACATCTTGAAATAGGTAGTTAGTTGCCTTTGTTTGTCTGGTGTGAGATAAGCCATCTGGGCAGTTGTATTTAAGCTTGCACCCAGGAATATTATCTCTTGAAGTTTGGCTTTTAAAATATCTGATGAAGTTCGAGCACAAGCTTTGAACGAAAAGCACTTCATGGCAATGCAATAAAGTATTTTTAGCTTTCAACTACGGCTGCCACGATTGTTTTTGGAAGTTTTTATCCACCCATTTATATACATCAGGTACACCTTGGATGGTTACCTCTTACACGGTCACTCACTTGTTTGTCTGTTCTCTCCCCTCTTTTGTTCTCTGTCACTCCACTCTCTCTCTGTTCTAACCCTCTTTTGTTGTCTATCACTCCCTTCTCTCTTTGTTCTCTCTCTCAACTTAACACCTATCAGATTTTCTCTAATGCTATGTACTTAACTTTTTTAAGCTTAGTGTTTTTTTTCTCTACGTGCTTTTCTCCATTACACCTGCAAGTTACTATGCTGCTCCCTGTCAGCCATGTCTAGTCAATTCTCTTGGTTGGGTACTTCGCCAGGAGGCTGACAACTGGATGTGGAAGCTCTTCATACCAACAGCTTCAGCAGTGATTTGTCCTTCACTAGCATTTCATAAATGAAGGTGTACATTGTATAGATGAAAAAATGTAATGTATAATGTTTGCAAATGTGAACCTTTTAATATGGTTAAGTGTAAGTCAGAAGTGATAATTCAATAAAGGTGTTTTAAAAAATGCACTTAAATCTGCCAAACCAGCAGCCCAAGATCACAATATTATATTAATTTGAACTTGCTTCTTTACAGCTTTTCTTACCTTGTTACAGTGAAAACCTAGACAAAAGTACAATTAAAAAACTACTTTCTAATATCTTTAGCATTTACAACAGTCACTACTAAACCCATACATACACACACATACAAAATACCCAACTGCACCCTTTGCATGTTATACTGCAAAGCAGTTTTGTAATTTATACCATGCAATTTTATATAAATACAATGAATGCTTTACTTACTATTACTTCAAGCCTTTCAGTGTCCTCCTAAACATTACTGACAAGTGGGGTATATACTTCACAGTACAAGCTCTAGTTCAACACATGCAACAAAATTCCTATCACTTCTTGTAAATTAACATTTGATAAGTCTAATCATGCATGCGATGGATCTGATGCTTCACAGTCTCTCATTCTCACTACTTCATAGCATTGCGAGTCTTCTTCCCGGTCACCTTCGGCTTACAATGCCAGCCTCTGAGTTGTCTCTGAAGTACACCCGACTATTCTACTTAGAATCTAGTCAGAGAGCATCCTCATCAGCAATACTGGACCTCTATCCAAACAGAGGTCTTTTCCTTTTCTGAGGCGCCTTCCACAAGGGTTAAGGAGAGGGGCTGGGGTAAAGCTGCAAGGCCATACAGCTAATCCTCTATAAACCACTTACAATCACAGGCCAAAAACTAAATTCTAGCCCCAAAACAGTTGAATTTGTTTGACGCAGAGCACAAGAATGTACTGTCAAACATGCAAAAAATGGACCAACAGAGGTGGCCAAAATTCATGGCACCCATGCCAATGGAAAATAGCTGCAAGACTGCCGAATCATACACAAATGCACTGTAAGAACATGTACATAAATGCATGAGAGAACCAAGACGGTCTCCTCCAAAAAAAAAAAAAACAAAAGGAAGCCAATCTGGTGGTTCCCAGCCATTACATAACCTCTACAACAGAAGAAACTGTTGCAGAAAAAGGTGAAATCCCCAGACTGGAAAAACTCCCTTATTAGCCTCAACAAAAAGTTGAGATCCCTCATCAAATCCTCCATAACCAGCTATGAAGGCAGAATTGTGGCAGACACTAAAAACATTGCCAACATACTGGTTTACAGATTCAGTGCCAACTTTACCCTTCTCCCCAGAGGACCAATCACAATACCAGAAGAATGCCAAGCACCCAGCATTACAGGTTAAAGCTGCATTGTCCAAGGCCAAGAATACAGCTTCCATGGGACCCAATAATATCCCTGGCTGTGTTTTACATGAGCTACAAAGTGAACTGGCACCACATCTGTGTGCACTGTTCAGTCACAGCCTCACCTTAGGCTTTGTCCCTACTAAATGATACACTGCTACAGTCATCCCTCTCCATAAAGGGGGAGCAACTACAGACCCTGGGAATTATCACCCCACTAGCCTGATGAGTCTGATATGTAAAGCTATGAAGCGCATCATCACGGACCTGATTAACAAAGATATAGTTAATATCCAAACTCTAAACCCCACACAATTTGGCTTTGTGAAAGGGAGATCATGCCTGCTTAACCTGGTTGACTTCTTTGAGTCAGTTACCAGGGCTGTAGATGAAGTTAAGGCAGTGCATACAGCCTACCTCGATCTGGCCATGGCCTTTGATAACATTCCTCACACGGGAATTATGGATAAACTCACCAAACTAGGCCTCAACCCCTATATCATTAGGTGGGTTGCAGACTGACTCACAGATAGAACACAGTGTGAAAGTAGCAGACTCCAGTCACCAGTGGAGTCCCACAGGGAACGGTCTTGGGTCCTCTCCTATTCGGCATTTAATTCGCAGAAGTCCAGGGCAACACAAAGGGACTCTGGCTGACCAAGTTCACAGATAACTGCAAGTTGGGAGCCATTATTAACTCCCCAAGTGATGCAGACATCCTTCAGAAAGGGCTCACTGAGACCAATGACTGGTGTCGAAACCATGGCCTCAAGCTTAACGCCAAAACATGTGTCATCATCTCCTTTGGTAAAAATTTAGTTCCCACTATTTACCACATCAGTGGGAGCCCACTGGGCACTGACGACATTATAAGAGATATGAGGATTAGATACCTCTCCTTGAACCACCACACTGCCACTGTGGTAAGAAAGTCCTTCTATGTGGCACATCTCATTACCAAGGGTTTTGCATCCAGGAAGAAAGAGGTCATTGTCTCTCTATACTTTTCCCTCATTAGACCAATCATCGAGTATAATGCCCCATTTGGCATGTACCTCACTAGACACCTGCAACAGTTGGAGAGGCCACAGAAGTACTTCATGAAGTGGATCCTAGGCATTAAACGCATGTCCTACATGGACAGACTCAAAAGATTCCAGCTATTCTCTGTCTCATATCGTCTACTTAGAGGTGATGTCTGCTTGACTTACAAAGCCATGTCTGACCCACCTCTGTTAGAAATGCTACATCTGAAGAAATCCCAATCCCTCCGCACCACACACTCCAGAGACCTCAACCTCATTACCACAATCAAAAGAACATGCTGGAGGGACAGATTCCTCACCCAGCGACTGCCCATGCTCTGGAATAGATTTCCCATACATGTCAAGCAGAGCACCTCTCTATTCCTCTTCAAGAGAAATCTTGAGAGGATGGGTAATAGAAAGTTCACCCTGGAATCACTCCAGTGGCTCTACTTGATAGAGGCACTGGGAACTAATGTTGGGCTGCATGATGCCAGGGCACTTCTATGGGATAGGCTTGTAAAGGCTCCAGGGCCATTAGCCTAGTACACACCTGTGAACCTATGAAATGAAGATCTCTGGCCATGTGTCAACGAGGAAATAAAGCCCTGACTGCTTCCCAGACAAACCATGTTCAGCTAATGACATATGCACTGGCGGGACTGGCAGGAGACGATGGGAATGAGCAACAAATGCTGGCTCACCCATCTGTTTGGGGGGAGGGCAGCACCCTTGTTCACAAAAGAGCTAAGCAAGCTCGGCACTGGAAGTGGTGTGCCACTTGGTCATAAGGCTGCGCGTGTGTGAAAGCACATATGCACTTCCAGATAGCAGCCATAATATCTCAATTGCTTCCACCATTTATTCAATGTCCCTGGAGCAGGGGGAGGGTAAGGCAGGTCCAGCAGACCTGATGAACAAGGAAGTAGCTTGTGTAAAGCTGACGGTCAGTCAGCTGTGGAGAAAGGCAGGGGAATGTAACTGTTGATGGTGGAGTTACAATACCTTTTGCAGACAGTTATCGAATGATTTCTGAACAAGGCAGTAACCAGGCACAAGAGAAGACATCAGTAATGGTTATGAATTGGGGGGAAAAAAAAAAGTACAGTTGTGTACATTTACCATAAATGTAGATGTGCGACTGTATTCACTGTTGCAGTCATTACATTTGGGTAATCTGATGGCAGGTTGCCCTCAGTAGGCCTGCTTAACAAAATCCTGGGTCCTGCATCGGTTGCTGTCCCTTCTTCCATGACGTCAGGTCACACTACCCCCTGCCGCACAAACCCTAACTACAGACATAAAACAGGCAGACAACACCATTACATCAGTTTTTCTTGCCCCAGATGTCAGGTGCACCCCTAATGGGGAGCAAAATAAAAATAAAAACACAAAAATATACCTCCAACCAAAAGCAAATACACCAAAAAGGCTTTTAAACATAGTGAAAGAAAATAGAGGTATAACAAGAGAAAAGCAGGGGGCTGGAGGGATGGTAACCAGGACTGCAACAGTGAATACACTCGAACATCTACATTTATGATAAGTGTACACAACTGTACTATGTTCTTCGTGTTTCACTGTTGCAATCATTACATTTGGGTAGATTCTCAAAACTATGGTTGGGTGGATGGACTTATACAGCATTAGGACCAGCTATAAGGCCCTGCAAGACAGCAGTGGCAAAGCCAGCTCTGGATTTAGAGAAAATTGGTAAATGATCATGCTTGGTGAAAGTATGAACTGAACTCCAGGTAGCAGCTTCTAGAGTATCCCTGGTAGAAACACCTCTGAGAAAGGCTGTTGAAGAAGATGCAGCCCTGGTGGAATGAGATCTGATCCCCTGGGGAATAGGTTTTCATGGTGCTTATAGCAGAAATGAATGCAATGGCTTACCCATTTAGAAATGGTTTGTTTTGAAATAGCCTTTCCCTCTGCCCCTGCAGCAAATGCTACCAGCAGTTGTTCAGATTTTCCTCGAGGTTTAGTCCTCTCCAAGTAGAATCTAAGTTGTCAGTGCACATCCAATGAATGCAGAATCTGTTCCCCTTTGTTCTGTGGATTGGGAAAGAAAGTTGGCAAATGAATGGACTGATTAAGAGCCACACTGGATACCACCTTGGGCATGAAGGATGGATTGGTCCTGAGCGACACCCTATCCACATGAAAGATGATGAAAGGCTCCACTGCCATAAGGGCCTGTAACTCAGATATCCTTCTAGCTGAAGTGATTGCTAGAAGTTAGGCTGTTTTCCAAGAAAGAGATTCTGCAGCAGCTGGCTCGAAAGGAGGTAGAGTGAGTTTCTCCACTACAAAGTTAAGGTCCCAGGTAGGAGTTGGAGCTCTCCTGGGTGGTCTCAAGTTTTTGGCCTCTCTGAGGAACTGCTTGAGCAGAGGATGAGAGAAGAGGGAAGGTTCTGTGTTGTAGTGAGCTGAAATGGCTGAGGCGTGGATTTCAATGGTGGAAAAAGACAGGCCCTTGTGAAGCATCGCAGTTAAGCATTGTAAAATCTGAGGTAAATTGGGTTCTGCTGTGCTCATCCCTTGAGATTTATTCCAGTCAAAGAATCTTTTCCATTTGTCAGCATAAGATTTTCTAGTACTAGGTCTTCTCGCTTCCAAGATGACATCCATCACATGTTTGCTGAGGGATGCTAAGGGTGAATTTAAATGATTAGCCAAGCTACAAGGTTCAACGTTGGAAGCTGAGGGTGCAGAATTTGGTTCCCCTGCTGAGACAGTAAGGAAGGTGTCTTAGGCAGGTGCCATGGAGAAATTTGTGACCCACTGCACAGGAGTGGGTACCAGTGTTGGCATGGTCAATCTGGAGTAATCAAAATCATTTTTGGTTTGTCCTGGTTGACTTTTAGCAGAACTTTGGAGAGAAGAGGCAGAGGGGGAAAGGCGAAGACGGATGGGTTTTTCCAGCTGAATGACAGAGCATCCACGTTGCAGGCTTTTTTGTGAGGAGTCCTTCTGCAAAATTTGTCCATCTGGTAGTTGTGGGGGGAGGCAAATAGATTATGTCTGGGCTCCCCCATTTGCTTGTCAACATGTTGAAAATCTGTGGTTCCAGTTTCCACTCGCGTGGGTCCATGAGATTTCTGCTTAGTCCGTCTGCCAGTGTATTCAGTTTTCCTGGCAAGAATTGAGCTTGTATTTGCACTTGGTAGCTCAAGGCTGTGTTCCACAATGCCGTGGCTAGTCTGCAGGGGGGGTAGGAATGAGTACCCCCTGCTTGTTTATGTACCATATAACCGTGGTGTTGTCCGTCTTTACCATTAGTTGTCCTAGATGAAAGTAGTCCTTGAAGGCTGTCAGAGCATTCTGTACAGCTAAACATTTCTTTTTGATTGATATGTAGGGGCATTTAATTTGGGTTCCATTTGTCCTGAATGCACTTCCCTACCAGGTGAGCCTCCATGCATAGTCTGATGCGTCTGTAGTTAGGGTTTGTGCGGCAGGGGGTAGTGTGAATGGGAGTCCCTTATTTTGGTGGCAGGCCTCTGCCCACCATAGGAACTCCAAGTGTAGGCAAGGTATGATAGGAATAATTGTTTTCAGGCTGTGACAATGTTGACTCCATAGACTTTTTAAGTACCACTGAAGTTTCCTCATATACAGTCTTGCATATGGAATTAGAAGAATGCAGGAGGCCATGAACCCAAAGCTTGCAGTATTTGTCTTGCAGATAGCAGGGTTTTTGTGGCCACTTGTTTGAAGTAAGTTACAAAACTAATTTGCTTTTCTAGCGTGAGGAAAGCCATCTGGGCAGCTGTATTCAAGCTTGCACCCAGGAATGTAATCTGTTGAGAGGGTACGAGTTGTGATTTCTTTGTTTGTGGTGTACCCTAGACAAGTTAGAACCCTTTTTACAAATGCCAGATGACTTATAAGTATGGGCTGGTTATCTGCCTGAATTAGACAATCATCCAGGTATGGATATATCTGAATATTTCTTTGTCTGCATAATGCAATTACTGGAGCCAGGCACTTTGTGAATACCCTGGGCGCACTAGACAAGCCAAAGAGCAGTGCAGAGAACTGATAATGCAAAGAGCCTGCTTTAAAGCGTAAGTATCTTCTGCAAAATTCCCTGATTGGGATATGCAGGTAAGCTTAGTTTAAATCTAGAGTTGCCAACCAGGCATCTTTGCCTAGCATAGGAAGTAACTGGTGAAGAGTCAGCATATTGAATTTTGGAATGTCCAGAAAGGTGTTTAGAGTACACTGGTCCAGAATTGGACGCCAAGATTTGTTTTTCTGGGCACCAGGAAAAGCCTGGAATAGAAACCTTGTTCCTTTTCCTCTTCTGGTACCGATTGAATAGCCCACATGTTTAAGAGGGAGAGTACTTGTTTCTGAGCCTCTGACCACTGATTTGGGGGCAGGTCTGGCTACCCGTTTGGTGTTGGCAACGTGTGGAAATGAAATCTGTATCCCTGGGACATTATATTTAAAACCCATTTGTCCTAGGTTATGAGTTCCCAGTTTTCTGCATGAAGAGCAATCTTTCCCCGCAAAGGGATGAGTGAAAGATAAGTACTTGGCAATTTTAAAGGAAAGTCATTGAGGCTGTTTACCATAGGGGGTGTCTTGTTACTTCCAGATTTGGAAGTGGATGCCCCCCATTGCTTAGTTCTGAGAGTCCCTTGGGACTGAAACCTGGTGCTTTTGGTGTGTCTGGGCTTGGTTTGAGTGGACCTGGAAGGAGCTGGAAAGGACCAATTCTTAGTAAGCCAGTGCCTACTAAATCTCGGAGGTTGCACGTTTAAGAAATCTTTTACAGTTTGCATAGATTTAGCTTTATCTTCCATCTTTTTTAGAACTTCTTCAGCCTTATTGCCAAAAAGATGGTCCTGATGTAAAGGAGCATCCAACAATTTTGCTTTAACATGATCAGGCAGAGACTGCTCCTTAAGCCAAGCATGCCTTCTAAGCACAGACCCAGTAACCACAGTCCTGCAAGAGGCCTCTAAAGAATCCAAACCACATTGCAAAGTATGTTTCCCAACTTGTTCAGCAGAATGCAATAAATCCTGTAAATCTTTATTTTTCAAAAAGTAAGAAATCATCATTTTCTGTTTAAGCAGTCCCACAACATGCTGTTGATATTGTAGCATATGAAACTGGCAGTTTAAAGCCCTGATTGCCAAGGTTGCAGAAGTATAAACCTTTTTACCTCATCTGTCCAGCACCCTGGAGTCTCTATCAGAAGGGGTAGGATTTTTAGCAGTAGAAACCTTAATGCCCTTGGACCCCTGAGAAATGTTTTTTGGATCCGCAACAGGATTTCTGAAAAGGAACTTGTGGGACTCAGGAACCCTGTAGTATGTGTCAGGTTTACTAGGAGCCGGAGGCAGGGAATCAGGAGCCATACTATATTCAGAAAACATATAATAAGCAATGTCTAGTACAGGAGGTATAGCCAAAGGCCTATGCTGAGGTAGAAGGAGGAAATCCCTATGCCTCTTTTTATATTCAAAAAATTCCTGACTTTCCAAGTGGAAATGTTCCCTTAAGGTATGTAAAGTTTTTCCAAAAGAAAAATCCTCAAGGGGGGGGGGGGGGCAGAGGGAATGGAATCATCTGCATCAGAATCCTCATAAATAGGCATGGGCAAATCCAGGTCATAGGAAGAATTATAAGAAACGGAGTACTGAACAGAAGATTCATAGTCAAGGTCAGTCCTAGGCCTCTTAGGGGGTGCTGACTACCTCTGATTAGAGTAATAAGATCTTCAGCCATTTTGATCATTTGATTTTCACGCATATGGGCCTGAACATGTGGCCTGGGTGTCGGATTTTTAGACATAGATCGAGATTTAGGCCTTAGAACAGAAGGTGGAGTCGGTTTAATATGCAAGTCTGTAGGCCTGAAAACACCCTCAGAAGCCAGTGCCTGCACAGCGGCTCCGGACCCATCCAAGGTAGAGACATCCGCGGGTTCCATAGATGAAGCATCTCGCGGCATACTGGACTCCGAATGGGTCTCAGTAGAGGCCTGCGAGTCAGAAGTAGTGCGTATCAGGGGCTGCAAAAGCGCCTCACTGAGTACTAGCGAACTGGCGACTGGCTTAGGAGAAGCGTCGTCAGCCGTTTTGGACTTCAATGGCCTGTCTCTTGTCTTTTTCTTTGTGTTTTTTGAGATTTCCGGTAGTCGGATGACTAACCAACATAATTTCTGGATAATTAAACCGAAATATTTAGAGGCAAAAATGTACCGACAACGGATAGTGCGCTGATTAAACAAAGCACAAAACCAACAGCAAGGTACATCATGGTCAGGGCCTAGGCAAGGAATACAGTACAAATGAAAATCTTTATGAGGTATTTGCTTCCCACAAGTAATGCAATTATTAACTTTTACTGATATCAGTAAGGAGCAAGAAAAAGTTTCCCCAATGGGGTACTTAGCTTTAAATCGAAGACTTTGGTTCTGAAACTCAAAAAAGAAAATTTCAGTAGTCGGCCAACAGGCACTTGCGAAGTGCTTCTACTTTGGGCACTGCACGGCAAGAAAGACAGATGTAATGGCATCGGCTGCATGTTTTATACTCCTGATGACCTGACGTCATGTAAGAAGGGACAGCAACAGACGCAGGACCCAAGACTTTGTTAATCAGGCTGACTGAGGGTAACCTCCCAGCAGATTACCCAAATGTAATGACTGCAACAGTGAAACACAAAGAAAGTACAGTTGTGTACATTTATTATAAATGTAGATGTTCGAGGGTATTCACTGTTGCAGTCATTACATTTGGGTAATCTGCTGGCAGGTTGCCCACAGTCGGCCTGACTTCCAAAGTTTTGGGTTCTGCGTCGGTTGCTGTCTCGTCTTCCATGACGTCAGGTCATCAGGGGTATAAAACATACAGCAGACGCCATTTTCTTTAGTTTTTCTTGCCCCGATGTCAGGTGCCCCCCAAAAAGGTAGCAATATTATATATATATATATATATATATATATATATATATATATATATATATATATATATATATATATATATATATATATATATATATATATATATATATACATACACACACACACACACACACACACACACACACATGCATCAATATAAACTTTACCTTCATCTAAAGGCAAATACACCACATGGGTTGTAGAAGATAGGGAAGGAAAGATAAACTGTAGAATGACAGCGAGATGGCAGGAGGGTAACCTGGACTGCAACAGTGAATACATTCGAACATCTACATTTATGGTAACTGTACACAACTGCACTATGTTCTTAGTGTTTCACTGCTGTAGTCATTACATTTGGGTAGAATCCCAAAGCTATGGTTGGGAGGATGGAATTATACAGCATTAGGTGTGGCTATAAGGCCTTGCAAGACTGCATTCGCAAAGCCTGCCCTGGACTTAGAGTAGAGAAGTAAATGGTAATGCTTTGTAAAGGTGTGAACAGAACTCCAAGTGTCAGCCTCTAGAATGTCTTTGGTTGGTACTCCCCTGAGAAAGGCTGCTGAAGTAGCTGCAGCTCTGGTGGAATGAGACCTAATGCCCTTGGGCACAGGTTTACCATGCAAGTAGCAGAAACGGATGTAGTGGCTTATCCACTTTAAAACTGTCTGCTTTGAAATAGCCTTTCTTTCTGATCCTGCAGCAAATGACACTAGTAACTGCTCAGTTTTTCTTGGAGCTTTAGTCCTGTTCAAGAAGAATCTCAGCCGTCTGTGTACGTCCAAGGAATGCAGAATCCTCTCCCCTTTGTTCTGCGGATTTGGATCAAAAGTTGGCAGATGAATTGTTTGGTTAAGAGCCACACTGGAAACCACCTTAGGCATAAAAGTAGGATTTGTCCTCAGAGACACCCTGTCTGGGTAAAATATGATAAAAAGACTCTACAGCCATGAGGGCCTGTAGCTCTGAAACACTTCTTGCTGAAGTAATTGCTAGCAGCTGAGCTGTCTATCATGATAAGAACTTTATATCAGCAGTAGCAGCTGGTTCAAGTGGAGGCAGGGTGAGCTTTTCCAACACATAACTGAGGTCCCATGCAGGTAATGGTGATCTTCTAGGAGGCCTTAAATTTTTGGCTCCTCTAAGATCTGCTTTAGTAAAGGATGAGAAAAGATTGGTGGGTCTGTATTGTAATGAGCCGAAATGGCAGAGGCATGGATTTTAAATGATGAGAAAGATAGGCCTTTGTCAAGCATCTCAGTTAAGTATTGTAATATCTGAGGAACATTTGCTTCTGCTGCATCAGTTCCTTCTGTTTGATTCCAAGCACAGAATCTCTTCCATTTGTCAGCATAATATTTTCTAGTATTAGGCCTTCTGGCTTCCAAAATGACATCCATCACAGCTTTAATGAGAGGTGCTGCTTGTATAACTACATGATTAGCCATGCTGCCAGGTTCAAGGTCTGTAGTTGATTGTGCAGGATCTGATTGTTTTGCTGCGACTGTAGTTGTGGTCTTTGAGGCAAGGTCAAGCTGGGTATTGAGACAAGTTCCTTAGGATTGGGTACCAGTATTGGCAAGGCCAGTTCGGGGCAATTAATATCATCTTTGGCTTCTCTTGGCTGACTTTTAGGAGGACCTTGGGTAGAAGAGGCAGAGGTGGAAAGGCGTAAACTGCCAGGTTTTTCCAAATGAAAGATAAGGCGTCCATTTTCCAAACTTGTCTGTGATAAGTCCTTGTGTAGAATCTTTCCAATTGATAATTTTGAGGAGAGGCAAATAGATCTATGTCTGGGCTCCCCCATTACTCTGTTATCATGCTGAAAACTTGAGGATTTAGTTTCCACTCGTGAGGATCCATAAGGTTTCTGCTTAAATCGTCTGCCAGAGTGTTTTGCTTTCCTGGCAGGAATTGAGATTGAAGATGTATTTGGTAGGTCAAAGCTGTGTCCCACAGTGCCATGGCTAATCTGCAAAGGGGGCATTGAGTGTGTACCCCCTTGCTTGTTTATATACCACATGACTGTGGTGTTGTCCATCTTTATCAGTAGTTGTCCTGGATGAAGTAAGTCCTTGAAGGCTGTTAGGGCATTTTGAACAGCTAGCATCTCTTTCTGGTTGATATGTAGATGCATTTGCTTTGGTGCCCATATGCCCTGAATGCATCTTCCTGCCATGTGGGCCCCAGGCATAATCTGATGCGTCTGTTCAGGTTTGGCTGGCAGGGGGTAGAGTGAAGGGCTGTCCCATGTTTTGGTGACAGGCCTTTGCCCACCATAGAAACTCCTGTTGTAGGCAGGGAATGACAGGAATCATTGTTTCCAGACTGTTGTGAATGTTGACTCCATAAACTTTTTAGGTACCACTGAAGTTTCCTCATATGCAGTCTTGCATATGGAATTAGTAGGGTGCAGGATGCCATGAAGCCCAGAGCCTGCAGAATTTGTCTAGCAGAAGACTGGGTTTTTGTTGCCATCAGTTTGAAGTAGTCAGTTGCCTTTGTTTGTCTGGCATGAGGTAAGCCATCTGGGCAGTTGTATTCAAGCTTGCACCCAGGAATGTTATCTTTTGAGAGGGTACCAGTTGTGATTTCTTTTCATTTATTGTGTACCCTAGGCATGTTAGAAGCCTTTTCCCAAATGCCAGGTGTCATAGAAGAGTGTCCTTGTTCTCTGCTTGAATGAGACACTCGTCCAAGTAAGGATATACTTGTATACTACTTTGTCTGCAAAATGCAATTACTGGTGCCAGGTACTTTATAAAGACCCTGGGCGCAGTAGATAAGCCAAAGGGCAGTGCAGAGAATTGGAAATGTATTAAGCCAGCCTTGAATCTGAGGTATCTTCTGCACGAATGTCTTACTGGGACATGCAGGTATGCCTCTTTTAGGTCTAAAGTCACCAGCCAAGCATTCTTGCCCAGCATGGGCAGAAGCTGCTGTAAAGTGAGCATTTTGAATTTTGGAATGTCCAGATATGTGTTTAAAATCGATAAATCCAGTACTGGCCGCCAGGCCTTGTCCTTAATGGGTATCAAGAACAGTCTTGAGTAAAAACCTGGTCCTTTTTCCTGTTCTGGTACTGTCTGAATGGCCCCCATATCCATGAGGGACGTAACTTGTTTCTGTGCCTCTGCCCATTGATTTTTTTGGCAGATCTGGCCAACCATTGCCATTGGCAGAGTGTGGAAATGGAATCTGTATCCCTGTGATACGATGTTTAGTACCCACTTGTCCTGGGTTATTAACTGCCAGTTTTGAGCACAAAGTGCAACTTTTCCCCCTATGGGTGCTGCCAAAAGATACGTGCTTGGTGTAGGCAGAGGGAAGTCATTGGGATTGCTTTCTGTAGGTTTGCACTTTATCTCCTCCAGATTTGGAGGTGGATGCGCCACATTGTTTTGACCTGTATGAGTCTTGCGCCTGGTATCTGGAACCGTTTGGTCTGGACTTGCCCCTTTGAGCTCTGTCTGGCACAGGAAAGGACCAATTTTTTGTAGGCCAGTGTCTACTGAACCTTGGTGGCTGCACTTGTAAGAAGTCTTTAACAGTTTGCATTGATTTAGCTGCACTTGTGAGAAGTCTTTAACAGTTTGCATTGATTTAGCTGTGTCTTCCATTTTCTTTAAAACCTCTTCTGCCTTAATACCAAACAGAGAATCATGCTGTAAAGGTGTATCGAGCAATTTAGCTTTAACATGGTCAGGCAAATTCTGTTCCTTTAACCAAGCATGCCTCCTAATCACAGATCCAGTAACTGCAGCCCTGCATGAGGCCTCCAAAGAATCAAAACCACATTGCAATGTATGCTTTCCAACTTGTTCAGCTGCATGCAATACTTCCTGCAATTCTTTATTTTCTGCACATTCCGAAATCAACATCATTTTCTGTTTCAGCAATCCCATAGCATGTTGTTGGCACTAAAGCATATGAAATTGACAGTTTAAGGCCCTGATTGCCAAGGTTGCAGATGTATAAACCTTTTTCCCCATCTGTCCAGTGCCCTTGAATCTGTCAGAGGGGGTAGGGTTTTTTGCTGTTGACGCCTTAACTCCCTTTGGATTCTGTGAAATAGTTTCAGGATCAGCAGCAGGATTTCTAAATAAAAAATGTATGCGAGTCAGGGACCCTGTAATATCTGTCAGGCTTACTGGGAGCCTGAGGTAAGGAGTCAGGGGTCAAGCTTGACTCTGTCAACACATCATCCACAATGTCTAAAACAGGGGAATGGCTAAAGGCTTGTGCTGAGGGAGAAGGAGGAAATCCCTGAGCCTGTTTTTTGATTCTGAGAAGTCTTGACTCAGAGTGAAAATGCTCCCTCAAAGTATGCAAGTTTTCTCCAAATGAATAATCCTCAGGAGGAGATGCAGATGGAATAGACTCCTCAGCATCAGAATCCTCATAGGGGGTAAAGATAATTCCTGATCAGAAGAGGAATCAGAAGAAATAGAAACCAGATCTGAAGATTCATAATCAGTGTCTTGCCTAGGCCTCTTATCTGGAGGGGGATGGGTACCCCTGATCAAGGTAATGAGGTCTTCAGCCATTTTGATCATCTGTTTTTTAGGCATGGAGGCCTGTGCATGTGGCTCATGCATCGTTTTTTTAGTTTTAGAAGTTGCTTTTGTCTTTGGTTTTGCAGCTGTCATCGGTTTGATGTACAAATGTTGAGGTCTGAATACACCGTTAGAAGCCGGTGCCTGCTCAGCGGCTCTGGACCCATCCGAGGGAGATACATCCGTCGGTCCAATACCTTTGAGTACCTTGAGGCATGCCGGACTTCACATAGGTGTCTGTAGAGGCCTGCAACTCGAAGGTAGTGGGTATCAGGGGCTGCGAAGGCGCCTCACTGAGTACCGGCAACTGGCTTAGGAGAAGCTTCATCTGTTTTGGATCTCGACTGCCTTTCTCTGTCCTTTTCTTTGAGTTTTTTTATGTACTCTAGTAGTCGGATTGTTATCCAACGACATTTCTGGGTAGGTAAATCTGTTTCCAAAATACTTTGATGCAAAAATATACCAACGCTTAATAGTGCGTTGGTTAAATTTAGCACAAAACCGACAGCCAGGCTCGTTGTGATCAGGGTCTAAGCAAGGAATACAGTATAAATGGAAATCCTTATGAGGTATTTGCTTCCCACAAGTAATACAATTAACTTTTTCTGACATCGGTAAAAAGCAAAAAGTTTCCCCGACGGGGTACTTAGCTTTAGTGAAGACTTCGGTTCTGAAACCGAAACTCGAATATTTAAGTCGTCGGCCGACCGGCACTTGCGAAATGCTTCTGCTTAGGGCACCGCGTGGCAAGAAAGTCTAAAGAAAATGGCATCGGCTGCATGTTTTATACCCCTGGTTGGCATGATATATTAACCAAAAAAGAGAAAAAGTAGATTTATTTATTTATTTATTTATTTAAATTTGTTGACCGGGAGTGTCCGACTGGACGTGGGTCCATTTTCAGCGGAGGCCCGGGGAGAAAAGCTCCACAGTAAAATAAACAGACAGTAGTTACATAGGATTACATAGCGATTAACAATTTAACATAGAAATGACTTACAACATATTTACAGATGAAGAACATAGTACATCAGTAGACAACTAGAATCTTTATCTGTGAAGTACATAACAGGCATTAACAAATGTAACAGTGAGAAGTTCCTGCTGTATAATAAGTACTAGGCTTATGAGCATCTGAGCTTGCTATCATCAAGGTAGTTAGTGGAGGTGAAAGAAAGGTAGTAGTTGGATGGGGTGGATGATATTAGAGTGGGAGTTGCAAGGGCATAGCCAGCATGTTTTAGGTGCGCTTTTAATAAAGTTTTGAAGTTGGTGCATGATGGTACAGAGGTAATTGTGGGTGGGAGTGCGTTTCATAATTTGGCTATGGCACAAGAGAATAGTGCTTCACCAGCAGAGTTATTGGCTTTAGTGATCTGCAAGTGATTTTTGTTGCTGGATCTTAGTGGTCTGGTGGTGCGATAGGGTTGGAGTAGATTCTGGAGGGATGGGACATTTAGTGGATGGTTTACTAGTTTGTGGGCGAGTGAGAGTTGATACCACTGAAGGAGGTGAGGGAGTTCAAGCCAGCCCAGTTCAGCAAGTGAGAGACAGTGGTGACTACAGTAGGATGCCCCTGTGGCAAATTTGGCGATTTTGTTGTAGCAGGTCTCTAGCTTGTTTAGATCACATTGCCTTAGGTTGGTATATACTGGAGAGGCATAAAGTAGGGTGGAGATAAGGTGGGAATTTGCTATTGAAATCTTTGCTGCTTTGGTGAGAAATTGTTTATTTCTGTATAATGCTCCTAGTTTTTTGTGGACTTTTTTATGGTCATGGATATGTGAATGTCAAATTTTAGTTTATTGTCTATTTCCACTCCTAGCAATTTGGTGTGTTCAGTTGGGTATATAGTGGTGTTGTCTTTTGCTGTGATGTTAAAGTGAGAGTTGTTTTGAGTATGTTTGGTGGGTTGGAAGATGAGTAGTTTAGTTTTGTTTGGGTTGAGTATTAATTGGGCATCGGATAACCATGTTTCAACAGAGGAAAAGGCTTCCTGTGTGACTTTTTGCAGTTTGGGTAGGGACTGGGCTGAGCAGATGATGGTTGAGTCATCTGCGTATTGGATGAGTATGCCATGTTTGGTGGCAGAGGCTAGATTATTGGTGTAAACAGAGAAAGTAGGGGTCCAAGGATGGATCCTTGGGGAACCCCTATGGAGACAGGTAGTTGGGGAGATATGTCATTCTGCCATACAATGGATTGTTGGCGGTCAGACAGGTAACTCTGAAACCAGTTGATGACTGATTGTGAGAAGGATAGGTTATTGAGGACAGAGATAAGTTGTTTGTGTGGGACCATGTCAAATGCTTTAGATAGGTCTAGGAAAGTAGCAGAGGAGAGATAGCCATTGTGTTTATGCTGAAGGATAGTGTTAGTAAAGGAGAGTAAGGCAGTGGTGGTGCTATGGTTTGGTTGGAAACCATGCTGAGTACTGGAAAGGAGGTTGTTAGTAAGGAGGTAGTGTGAGACCTGAGAGTGTATGCATCTCTCTAGTATTTTGGAGAGTGGAGAGAGAATAGCTATGGGCGGTAATTGGTTAGTTCTGCAGAGGGTCCGCCTTTGTGGAGGGAATTATATGTGAGACTTTCCACAATGTGGGAACGTAACTTTCTGACAGAGATCGGTTAATCAAGATGGATACTGGGTAGGCCAGAGCATCAGCTGCGATTTGTAGGTATTCACTTGGGAGGTTGTCTGCTGCTAATTTGGTGGGTTTAAGTTTAGTTAAGAGTTTTTATGTTGGAGGTAGGTACAGGAGAAAAAGAAGGCAGTGGGGAGATTACTAGTTGAAGGTGTGGGTTGGAGGGAGGGTTGTGTTGTTTAGCTAGTGATAGTATGGTTTGGGTGAAGTGTGTGTTGAATGAGGTAGCAATATTTTCTGAGGAGTGAGGGATGTTAGGAGGAGGGGTACTGACTTTACCTGGGTGGAGGATGGAGTTTATGGAGGACCAGAATTGTTTGGGGCTGTGTTGTGAGGAGTCTAGGGCAGACTGGTAGTATTGGAATTTGTCCCGTTTTATTAGCTTTTTGACTCTATTGTAGTTCTAGGAATGTTTGTCTAGCTGCGGGGTTTTGGTTTTGTGCCAGTGCTCCCAGGCTTTAACCCTGGTTTTCATTTCTGACTTAGTGGTTTTCTGTAGCCATGAGGAGGGTTGTGCTTTGGTTCTGGAAAATCTTATGGGGGCATGGTAATTAAGGATGTTCAGGAAGGTAGTATTAAAAATTTCAACTGTCATCTAGACTGAGGTACTTTAGAGCATGCCAGTTACATTCTTTGAGGATGAGATGAATGTGAGTGGGTTAAAGTTTATTTTACGTATTTGACGATAGATGACAGGTTTAGCTTGCTACAGGTATTTTTTGAGTAGGAATGTTGGGGAGTGATCACTGAGGCTATCTGATAAGCAGCCTGTTATATATGACTGGGGGTTCTTACTGACTAGTATCCAATCCAGGGTAGTGTGCTTGCTGGAGTTTTATTTATCCTTGTTGGTGACTGGACTAGTTGGGTGAAGCCATGAAGGTGTACATGATGGGTTGGATTGTTGCCAGAACAGGATTGCCAGTCAATATTGAAATCACCTAAGATGATAGTTTCTTGGGGAGATGGTGGGTAGACCAGCTGAGGAGGTTTTCTAGTGGAGGGATGTTTTGGCCAGGTGGGAAGTAGCATCCAATTATGTTGATGGTTTTGTTTTGGTTAATTTTGAGGTTGGTATATATTATTTCTTCATTGCCTATTTGTGGAGCTGATGATTTTAAGATCTGGATGTTCAGATGCTGTTTAAATATTATAGCTACACCACCTCCTTTTGTTTAGCGGTCTACTCTTAGTATGCGTAACCTGTAGGGAGTATTTGCTCACTGGTAATGTGAGGTTTTAGCCAGGTTTCTGTCAGGATGACAATATCTGGGGAGTATAAGTCAATGGTGGCATGGAGTTCATGGACTTTGTTGGATATACTTCTAATATTTAGGCTTAGTAGAAGGAAGTCACTTGGCTTTCTATTGGCTGTAATATGGGAGAAGTTGTGGTTTCTAGTCTGATTATGAGGATTGGGGTTGGAGATGGTAGGGCCAGGGTTGGGGTGGATGTCTCCACTTAGGGCTAGTTTTGATATGCATGAGATTATTAGTTTTCTCAGTTTTGAATTGTTTGTTTATAATGGAAACTTTATGATTGTGCTCTGTGGGTAATAGGTATGGTGGGAGGGTTACTATGTTAAGTTGTAGGGATGCTTTACGTTTGAGTAATATAGTTGGTAGAATATGTGGGGGTGCATAGGGATGGTTCTTGAGCTGGTGGGAGGAGCTGAGTATGGGTGAGACATGGGTGGTGGTGTGAGTGGTAGTACAGTGGTAGTGGTTAAGTGGGGAATGACGGAGACTTTGTAGGATGTAAGATGTGCAAGGAGAGTGCATGCAGTGAGCAAAGGAAAGGTATGCTTGTACATGTCAGTTGAGGAGGTGTGATAGTAGAGGGAATATGGAGGAGGTAGTGTTGGGTTAGCTGTGGTTGGCTATTGGAAAGATGGGAGGGTTTGAGTGCAATAAAGGTGGGACCACTGTGGGCGGGAGGGAATAGGGGCAGGGTGGGGAGCTGCGGGTAGAAACCCTGTTAGGGTCTTGTATGAGGGGCTGGAAACAATCACAAAGCAAGACAAGTATGTGTTAAGAAACAATCACAATTGACCAAGGACTGCTCTGAAACTGTAAGTCTTTTCTTAATTTCTCAGGTGGAAAAACAGGATAACCTTGTATCAGTAGGCTACTGTGGTCATAGTTTAAATTAACAAACACACAGTATTGATCAGTTATGGATACTATTTGCTAACAGAAGGGAATAAGAGAAAGTGGAAGATGTGTGTGGTGGGGGGCTGCTTACAGCCAAAGCACAGTGCTCTCCAGGGGAAAATGAAGATTGGCTCAAACAGGTAGATACATACTCAAAGTTAACTGTAGCTGTTTGCAGACAGTTCAGACCCGGACTGCACTTCTCTTATAAGAATGTTAAAGGGGTACCGCAGTTGAATACTTAAGAGTGGTGTTAGGTCTAGAAAAGAAGAGTACAGAGAGGAGTAAGCACTTTTGAGATGGTAAATATATATTATAAAGATTATAAAAAACACACAGAGCAAATAGCTACCACATGCAGGACAATGTCCTGAACCACTACTTAGTATATGCAGATACTGAGCCAATTGGAAGAACATTAGAAAACAAAAACCCAGACAGTTATACAGCCACAGATAAAAATATAGCGAGCAGCAATCTGTCATGGTTCTCAATGTGATTCTATCCACCAGTAACAGCACAAACTTATAGAAATAATTTAGACACTAGTATGAGCTGTCTACACACAACACAATTACATGAATAACATTAGTGAACAAGGTGCAGCTATGCAAATAGACCATACATGCTATTATACTAGTAACAACTAGATAATTAAATTAGGAGGGCTTATTCACACCTGGTTTAAATGAACAATTTTGAAAGGTCACATGTTTTGTTGAATATATGTATGTGTGTGTATATATATATATATATATATATATATATATATATATATATATAAAGAGTTTGTTTTTTTGGTTTTAACTACACTGAGGAAGGCTAACTAATGTTACAGACGAAACCGGTCTGTTTTTCCACTCTAGTATGTGCTTTTTCACATAAGTTAAAGAATTCATTGCTGCCTGAATTGCTGGTCCTGTTATTATTTTTAAACTATATTTAAAACCTATTTGTCTTGGGTAATGATTTCCCAGTTTTTTTTTTTGCATGCAGGGCGATCTTTCCCCCTAAAAGAACAGTCAGCTGAGCTGGGCTTGGAAGGTTTAAAGTTAAGTCATTGTGACAGTTTACCATAGAGGGTGTCTTACTACTTCCAGCTTTGGAAGTGAGAGCCCCCCACTGCTTAGGCCTGTGAGTACATTGAGAATGAAGCCTGGGTGGTCTGCTGGTCCTGAACTGAGAAGTCCTGGAAGAGGCAGGAAAAGACCAATTCTTAGAAGGCCAGTGCCTACTAAATATGGGAGGCTGTACTTCCAGGAAATCATTAAATGTTTGCATAGATTTAGCTTTTTCCTCCACCTTTTTAAGTACTACTTCTGCTTTGTTGCCAAATAAGAGTTCTTGGTTTAAGGGAGCATCCAGCAATTTAGCTTTAACATGATCTGGCAAAGTTTGCTCCTTAAGCCAAACATGCCTGCTAAGAACCCAGTGACAGTAGCCCTGGAAAATGCCTCTAATGAATCAAAAATACACTGCAAAGTACGTTTCCTAACTTGTTCAGCAGAATGCATTAAATCCTGTAATTCTTTATTTTCAGCACAGTCAGGAATCAACATAATTTTCTGTTTAAGCAATCCGATAATATGCTGCTGATTTTTTAACATACAAAACTGACAGTTTAAGGCCCTAATGGCCAAAGTAGCAGACATGTACACCTTCTAACCCCATCTGTCCAGGGCCCTGGAATCTCTATCAGAGGGCTAGAGTTTTTGGCAGTAGTAGCCTTAATGCCTTTGGGTCTCTGTAAAATGGTCTCAGGATCTGCAGTAGGATTCTTAAAGAGGAACTTGTGAGAGTCAGGTACTCTAATACCTGTCAGGTTTTCTGGGAGCAGGAGGTAAAGTGTCAGGGGTCAGGCTAGATTCCAAGAAGGCATCATCTACAATGTCCAGTAAAGGAGGGATAGCTAAAGGTATGTGTTGAGGTAGGAGTAAGAATTCCCTAAGCCTCTTTTTGAAGTCACAGTAATCCTGGCTTTCCCAGCAAAAATGTTCCCTAAGAGTATGCAAAGTTTAAGCAGAGGGAATGGAATCCTCTGCAATAGAATACTCATAGGTAGATAAGGGCAACTCCTGGTCATCAGAGAAAACAGCAATTTCAGAATCCTGATCAAAGAATCAGAAGGAAAATCAGTTCTAGGTCTCTCAAAAGGAGAAGGGTGGCTTCCCCTGAATAGAGTAATAAGGTCTTCAGCCATTCTTATCATTTGTTTTTTAGGCATAGGGGCCTAACCATGCAGTCTGGGCATTGGTTTTCTAGGCGTGGATCGAGTTTTAAGCCTTGAAGCAGAAGATGGTGTCTGTTTAATATACAAGTCAGTAGGCCTGAATACACCCTCAGAAGCTGGTGCCTACATAGCGACTCTGGACCCATCCAAGGTAGATACATACGCAGGTTCCACAGTCGAAGAAGCATCTCACTGCATACCGGACTCCGAATGGGTCTCAGTAGAGGCCTGCAAATCTGAAGTAGCGGGTATTAGGGGCTGCAAAAGCGCTTCACTGAGTACCGGCGAACTGGCGACTAGCTTATCAGAAGCATCGTCGGCAGCTTTGGACCTATGCAGTCTGTCTCTGTCTTTATCTTTGCGGTTTTTCGAAATGTCAGCAGTCGGGAGGCTTAGCAAAGCCATTTCTGGATAATTGAACCAAGTACCAAAATATTTAAATGTGAAAATGAACTGATGATGAATAGTTCGAGGTTTGAATAAGGCACAAAACCGACAGCGAGGGACGCTGTGGTCTGGGCCTAAGCAAGGAATGCAGTACAAATGAAAATATTTATGAGGTACTTGCTTGCCACAAGAAATACAATTGTTAACATTTACTGACATTGGTTTAGATCAAGAAAAAGTATCCCCAACGGGGTACTTAGATTTGTTGAAGACTTCGGATTTGAAACTCGAAAACGAAAATTTCAGGAGTCGGCCAACCGACACTTGCGAACTGCTTCTGCTTCGGGCACCGCACGGCAAGAAAGACTGGTGTACCTGTGTCGGCTGCATGCTTTATACCCCTGACTACCTGAAGTTATAGAAAGTACAGCTGTGTACACTTACCATAAATGTAGATGTTCGAGTGTATTCACTGTTGGCAGGTTGCCCTCAGTTGGCCTGAATTCCAAAGTCTTGGGTCCTGCGTCAGCTGCTGTCACCTCTTCCCTGACGTCAGGTCGTCAGGGGTATAAAAGAAGCAGCAGACGCCATTTTATTCAGTTTTTCTTGCCCCAGATGTCAGGTGCCCCCTAAAAGGGTAGCTAAAATTTATATCTATATAAAAATACAAACACCAATATAAACCTTACCTTCATCTACAAGCAAATACACCACATAGGTTGCATAAATTAGAGAAGAAAAGTACAGTTGTGTACACTTACCATAAATGTAGATGTTCGAGTGTATTCACTGTTGCAGTCATCACTGTAGGGTTCTTCCTGCTGGCAGGCAGCCCTCAGTCGGCCAGAATCCCAAAGTCTGGGCCTGGCGTCGGCTGTAGTTGCACCCTCCCTGACGTCAGTGCGCCAGGGGTATAAAGACTCCAGCCGACGCCATCTTCTTCAGTTTTTCTTGCCCCAGATTTCAGGTGCCCCAAAAAAGGCTACTATGTTAGACAAAACCATTCCCCATAGTCACCAGCAAATAAAACCTCAGAAAAGAAGGTGGAAAGAAAAAACACACCAACTAACAACAAAAGAGGGGACAGGAGGGAGGGTAACCCAGGCTGCAATAGTGAATACACTCGAACATCTACATTTATTTTAAGTGTACACAACTGTACTATGTTCATCGTGTTTCACTGTTGCAGTCATCACTGTAAGGTTGAGTCCCAAAGCTGAGAAAGGGGGAGGTTGGTCACTGAACAGAAGGGGAGGCTAAAATGCCCTGCAGGACTGCAGAGTCAAAGCCTGCCCTAGATTTAGAGTAGAGAGGGAGGTTATAGTGCTTAGTAAAGGTATGCACAGAACTCCAAGTTGCAGCTTCCAAGATCTCCTTGGTAGGAACTCCTCTGAGAAAAGCTGCTAAAGTAGCAGCAGCCCTAGTAGAATGTGTCCTGATGTTTCCAGGCATTTGTTTTCCATGATGAGAATAACAGAATCTGATGCTATGTGCAATCCATTTAGAGATGGTCTGTTTTGAAATGGCTTTACCCTGCAAGGTAGAAGCATATGCCACAAACAGCTGATCTATTTTCCTGAAAGTCTTTGTTCTGTCCAGGTAAAAGCTAAGTTGCATGTGAATGTCCAAAGAATGCAAAATCCTCTCACCTTTATTTTGAGGATTGGGATAAAAGGTAGGAAGATGAATAGTGAATAGCTTGACTTAAGGCTACCTTTGAAACCACCTTAGGCATAAATGAAGGGTTAGTTCTCAAAGTGACCCTGTCTTGGTGAAAAATAATGTAAGGTTCCACAGCCATGAGTGCCTGTAACTCTGAAACTCGCTTGGCTGAAGTAATTGCCAAGGGAATAGTAGTTTTCCAGGATAAATACTTTAAGTCTGTAGTGGTGGCAGGCTGAAAAGGAGGCAGGGTCAATTTTTCCAACACGTAATTAAGATCCCAAGCAGGGTTGGGAGCTCTCCTAGGGGGCTTTATGTTTTAGCCCATCTGAGAAATTGTTTAAGAAGTGGATGAGAGAAAATTGGAGGATCCATGCTGTAATGAGCAGAGATAGCTGAAGCAAGTATCTTAATAGATGAGAAAGATAACCCCTTGTGCAACATCTCTGTTAAGTATTGCAAAATCAGAGGAATGTTTGAAGACACATATGATCCGAGCCTTGAGGCTGCAGCCATGCACAAAATCTCTTCCATTTACTTGCATAAGATTTTCTAGTGCTAGGCCTTCTGGCTTCTAAAATAACATCCATTACCTGTTTGGTAAGGGTAGATGTATTCAAAGGCACTAGATTCGCCAAGCTGCCAGGCAGAGAGTCTTTATATGGTTGTGCCAAACCCAACCCTGTTGTTGAGACAGAAGGTTTGGAATTTGAGGTAGAATCCAAGGAGGTTCCTGGGCTAGATTCACCAGAGTTGAGTACCAAAATTGTCGAGGCCAATTGGGGGCCACTAAATTCATCCTTGGCTTGTCCTGTTTTATCTTCAGCAACACCCTTGGAAGAAGAGGCAGTGGAAGGAATGCATACCCTGAGAGGTTCTTCCAACTGAATGAGAGGGCATCCACTTTCCATGCTAGTTTGTGGTGAGTCCTTGAGCAAAAGGTTTGTAACTGGTAATTCTGGGGAGATGCGAAAAGATCTACGTCCGGGCATTCCCAGGCCTTTGTGATCATCCTGAAAATCAGTGTGTCCAACATCCATTCGTATGGATCTGAAAGGTTCCTGCTAAAGGTATCCACCAGAGAGTTCTCTTTTCCTGGTAGGAATTGAGCTTGTAAGTCCACCTTGTAAGCCAATGCTGTGTTCCACAGAGTCATGGCCAGTCTGCAAAGGGAGTAAGAATGGGAGCCCCAGTCTGCAAAGGGGGTAAGAATGGGAGCCCCCTGTTTGTTTATGTACCACATAACTGTAGTGTTGTCTGTCTTTATCAATAATTGCCCTGGTTGCAAAAGATCCCTGAAAGCCATCAGGGCATTCTGCACAGCTAACATCTCCTTTAAATTGATGTGAAGGCGCATCTGATCCTTCATTCAGATGCCCTGAAAGCATTTTCCCTGCATGTGGGCTCCCCATGCATAATCCAAGGCATCCATAGTTATGATTTGAGTGGCTTGTGTGGGCGAGAAAGCTTTCCCCATGTTCTGAAGGCAAGCTGAGGCCCACCAAAGAAACTCCTTTTGGAGGCAAGGCAAGACTGTAATCATTGTTTCCAAACTGTGACAATGCTGAGACCATACACTCTTTAGATACCACTGTATCTTCCTCATATGCAGCCTTGCATATGGTATTAGTAGAATGCAGGATGCCATGTAACCCAGAGCCTGCAGAAATTTCCTTGCAGTTAACTGAGACACTGATGCCAGGCTTTTGAAAGTTGAAGCCAGTTGCATTTGTTTCTCTGGTGTCAGGTATGCCATCTGGGTTGTAGTGCTTAAAATTGCACCCAGGAATGTTATCTGTTGTGTGGGTATCAAATTCGACTTTTTCAGGTTCACTGTGAATCCCAGACACCTGAGAAGATTTCGTACAAAGTCCAGATGCTGAAGCAAAGTAATCTTGTTGTCTGCTTGAATGAGGCAATCGTCCAGATAAGGGTAAATTTGAATCCACTTGAGTCTGCAAAATGCCATAAATGGTGCCAGGCACTTGGTAAAAACCCTGGGTGCAGTAGATAAGCCAAAGGGCAGCGCAGAGAATTGGTAATGCTTCGAGCTTGCCTTGATCCTCAGGTACCTTCTGCACTCATGTCTTATTGGAATGTGCAGGTAAGCCTCCTTTAAATCCAAAGTCACCATCCAGGCATTCTTGCCCAACATAGGTAGCAGCTGCTGCAGAGTAAGCATTTTGAATTTTGGTAACCACAGAAAAGTGTTTAGAACTGACAGGTCCAGAATTGGCCTCCAAGAATTTTCCTTTCTGGGTACTAGAAAGAGTCTTGAGTAAAAACCTTGCCCTATTTCTGTGTCTGGCACTAATTCTATGGCCCTCATAGCCATGAGAGACTAAACTTGTTTCTGTCCCTCTGCCCATTGTTTTTTTGGCAAATCTGGCCATCTGTTTGGCTATGGCAAGGTGTGAAAGTGACATTTGCAACCCCGTAAGACTACGTCCAGAACCCATTTGTCTTGGGTTATGCAAGTCCAATTTTGATGAAATAACGAGAGTTTTCCTCCCAGGGGAGCTTCCAGGAGCGAAAGGCCTGGAGCTGCACAGGGAGAGTCATTGCGACTGTTTTCTGAAAGACTGAGATCTGTCTTCTCCCCCCTTGGGGGTGGAAGCACTCCATTGCCTGGATCTGTAAGGGGTTTGGGACTGAGCCCTACCTCTAGGACGACTATACCTGCCCCTTTGGGGCCTATCCAAGCTGGGAAAGGACCAATTTTTGTTTGGCCAATTCCTGTTGAATCTAGGTGGCTGCACCTGTAGGAAATCCTTTACCGTTTGCATAGATTTAGCCTCGTCTTCCATTTTCTTTAATACCTCTTCAGCTTTAGGCCCAAACAAAATGTTTTGCTGAACAGGAACATCCAGTAATTTAGCTTTAACCTGATCAGGCAAGCTTTGTTCCTTTAACCAAGCATGTCTTCTAATGACTGTACCAGTAGCAGCTGCCCTGCAAGAAGCTTCTAAAGAATCAAAACCACAGTGTAGGGTGTGTTTTCCCACTTGTTCAGTAGCATGCAACAAATTCTGCAACTCCTTATTCTCAGCACAAGCAGAAATAGTTAACATTTTTTGCTTCATAACAGACAAAAGATACTGCTGATACTTCAACATGTGAAATTGACAATTCAAGGCTCTAATAGATAAAGTTGCAGATGTATAAACCTTTTTACCCCATCTCTCCAAAGCCCTGGAGTCCCTGTCTGAAGGAATAGGGTTCTTAGCAGTGGCAGCCTCAATTCCCTTAGGTCCCTGAGAAATGGTTTCGGGATCAGCTGTAGGATTTTTATAGAGAAACTTGAGTATCTGGAATTCTATAATATCTATCTGGTTTCACAGGAGAAGGTGGGAAAGAATCAGGAGTTAAATTAGATTATGCAAAAACATCATCCACAACATCTAAAACTGGAGGAATAGCCAAGGGCCTATGCTGGGGAAGTAAAAGAAAATCCCTGAGCCTTTTCTTAGATTCAGAATATTCCTGACCTTCCCAGTGAAAATGCTCCCTCATGTCATGCAAGGCTTCCCCAAAGGAATAATCTTCAGGAGGGGAGGCTGAAGGAATGAAATCTTCAGCATCAGAATCCTCACAAGGAGGGAAAGTATAAACCTGTTCAGAGGAAGAAACAGAGGAAACAGACACCTGAGCAGAAGATTCATAGTCTAACTCTTGCCTAGGCCTTTTGTCTGGAGGGGGATGGGAACCCCTGATCATAGTCAACAGGTCTTCGGCCATTTTGAGCATTTGTTTTTGTGGTCTAGGCCCCGGATCCAGGGGCGCCTGAGTTTGTTTCTTTGCCTTAGAAGGTGTCTTTGCCTTTGTCTTTGCCATTTTAACATGAAGCTGTGTTGGCCTGAAGACTCCCTCAGAAGCCGGTACCTGTCTACCGGCTCCGGACCCATCTGAGGGAGCATTATCCGAAGGTCCAGTACCTTGAGATTCTGAAGGCCTCATCGGCTCCTCGTGGGAGTTGGTATCGGCAAGCAGTTCCAAAGTGGCGGACATCAGGGGCTGCGAAAGCGCCTCATTGATGACAACCGAACCGGCAACTGGCTCTAGCAGAGTATCGTCGTTAGATTTGGACCTCGGAGGCCAGTCCTTATCCTTGCGTCTTTTAAAAACTTTGGTGGTCGGAACAAAATCTGACATTTTATAATTAAATCTCCTTCCAAAATAGTGAAAAGCACAATCGTACCGATGCTTAATAGTGCGATGGTTAAATCTAGCACAAAACCGACAACCAGCTACGTCGTGGTCAGGGCCAAGGCAAGGTATACAGTAAGAATGAAAATCCTTATGAGCTATTTGCTTCCCACAAGAAATACAATTATTAACTTTTTCTGACATCGGTCTGGAGCAAGAATAAAGTTTCCCCAACGGGGTACTTAGCTTTATGAAGAGAAGAACTTCAGTTTGATACTCAAAAATATCACAGGAGTCGGCTGACGGCACTTGCAAACTGCTTCTGCTTCGGGCACAGCACAGCAAGAAAGACTGAAGAAGATGGCATCGGCTGGAATCTTTATAACCCTGGCGCACTGACGTCAGGGAGGGTGCGACTACAGCCAACGCCGGACCCAGACTTTGGGATTCTGGCCGACTGAGGGCTGCCTGCCAGCAGGAAGAACCCTACAGTGATGACTGCAACAGTGAAACACGAACATCGAAAAGTTCCAGCAGAAAAAAGGGAGATGGTGGGTGGGTAACCCGGACTGCAACAGTGAATACACTCAAACATCTACATTTATAGTAAGTGTACACAACTGTACTATGTTCTTCGTGTTTCACTGTTGCAGTCATTACATGTGGGTAGAAGTCCCAAAGCTATGGTTGGGAGGCTGGAGCTAAACAGCATTAGGAGCGGCTATGAGGCCCTGCAGAACTGCAGTGGCAAACCCTGCCCTTGATTTAGAGTAGAGTGGCAGATGATAGTGCTTTGTAAAGGTGTGCACTGAACTCCAAGTAGCAGCCTCTAAAATGTCTTTGGTTGGTACTCCCCTGAGAAAGGCTGCTGAAGTGACTGCAGCTCTGGCTGAATGTAGCCTAATGCCCTTAGGCACTGACTTGCCATGGTGTAAATAGCAGAAACAAATGCAGTGGGCTATCCACTTTGAAAGCGTCTGCTTTGAGACAGCCTTTCCTTGTGATCCTGCAGCATAAGCCACTAGTAAATGCTCTATCTTCCTGAAAACTTTGGTTCTGTCCAAGTAGAATCTAAGTTGTCTGTGTACGTCCAAAGAATGCAGAATTCTCTCCCCCTTGTTCTGTGGATTTGGATAAAAAGTTGGCAGATGAATAGTTTGGTTAAGAGCCACACTGGACACCACCTTAGGCATAAATGTTGGGTTTGTCCTCAGAGAGACAATGTCTGGATAAAACATAAAAGGTTCCACAGCCATGAGTGCCTGTAGCTCTGAAACTCGTCTTGCAGAAGTTATTGCTAGGAGCAGAGCTGTTTTCCAAGATAAACACTTTATATCAGCAGTAGCAGCTGGCTGAAAAGGAGGCAGGGTGAGTTTTTCCAAGACATAGTTGAGGTTCCATGCAGGCACTGGTTATCTCCTTGGAGGCCTTACGTTTTTGGCTCCTCTGAGGTACTGCTTTAATAAAGGATGAGAAAAGATTGGTGGCTCTGTATTGTAATGAGCGGAAATGGCAGAGGCATGAATTTTAATTGATGAAAAAGATAGGGCTTTGTCCAGCATCTCAGTTAAGTATTGCAAAATCTGAGGAATTTTTGGAACAACTGTATCAATTCCTTGTGCCTTGTTCCAAGCACAGAATCTCTTACATTTTCCAGCATAAGATTTTCTAGTACTAGGCCTTCTGGCTTCCAAAATGACATCCATCACAGCTTTACTGAGAGGTGTGTTTTGTATGACTACATTATCCGCCATGCTGCCAGGTTTAAGTACTGAGTTGGCTGTCCAGGATCTGATTGTTTTGCTGGGACAGTAGATGAGGTATTTGAGGTAAGGTCCAAGCTGGGCATTGAGACAAGTTCCTTAGGATTGAATACCAGTACTGGCGTGGCCAGTCTGGGGAAATCAGTATCATCTTTGGCTTCTCCTGTCTGACCTTTAGGAGTTACTTGGGGAGGAGAGGCAGTGGAGAAAAGGCATATACTGATAGGGCGTCAACTTTCAATGCTTGTTTGTGATAAGCCCTTGTGCAGAATCCTTTTAGCTGGTAGTTGTGAGGGAAGGGAAATAGATCTATGTCTGGGCATCCCCATTTCCTTGTTAACATGCTGAAGACTTGTGGATCCAGCTGCCACTCGTGGGGATCCATGAGGTTTCTGCTTAGTTCGTCTGCCAGAGTGTTTTCCTTTCCTGGCAGGAATTGTGCCTGCAGATGTACTTGGTAAGTCAATCCTGTGTCCCACAAAGTCATGGTTAGTCTGCAAAGGGCGTAAGAATGTGTAGCCCCCATGCTTGTTTATATACCACATGACCGTGGTGTTGTCTGCCTTTAACAGTAGCTGTCCCAGATGAAGTAGGTCCTTGAAGGCTGTCAGGGCATTTTGAACAGCTAGCATCTTTTTGATTGATATGTAGATGCATTTGGTTTGAGGACCATGTTCTCTGAATGCATCTTCCTGCCATGTGGGCTCCCCAGGCATAATTTGAAGCATCTGTTGGTAGTGTCTGCCTGGCTGGGGCTAATGTGAATGGCTGTCCCTTGTTCTGGTGACAAGCCTTCCACCCACCATCGAAACTCCTGTTGCAGGCAGGGAATGAGAGTAATCATTGTTTCCTTGCATATGGAATTAGTAGGATGCAGGATGACATGAAGCCCAAAGCCTGCAGACTTTTTCTTGCAGATAACTGGGCCTTTGTTGCCAACATTTTGAAATAGGTAGTCAGTTGCCTTGGTTTGTCTGGTGTGAGATAAGCCATCTGGGCAGTTGTATTTAAGCTTGCACAAAGGAACATTATCTCTTGAGAGGGTACTAGTTTTGATTTATTTTCGTTGACTGTATACCCTAGGCATGTTAGAAGTCTTTTCACAAACGTCAGATGCTGTAGAAGAATGTCCTTGTTCTCTGCTTGTATGAGGCAGTCGTCCAAGTAAAGATATATTTGTATTCCTCTTTGTCTGCAGGATGCAATTACTGGTGCCAGGCACTTTGTAAAGACCCTGGGCGCAGTAGATAAGCCAAAGGGCAGTGCAGAGAATTGGTAATGCATTGAACCAGCCTTGACTCTTGGGTATCTTCTCCATGCTTGTCTGATTGGAACATGCAGTTATGCCTCTTTTAGGTCTAAAGTCACAAGACAAGCATTCTTGCCCAGCATGGACAGAAGCTGCTACAAAGTTAACATTTTGAATTTTGGAATATCCAGGAAAGTGTTCAGAATAGATAGGTCCAGTATCGGCCTCCAGGCCTTGTCCTTTCTGGGTACCAATAACAGTCTTGAGTAAAACCCTTGTCCCGGCTCTTGCTCTGGTACTTGTTGAATGGCCCCCATGTCCATGAGGGATGAGACTTGTTTTTGTGCCTCTGCCCATTGCTTTTTTGGGAGATCTGGCCAGCCGTTTGCCTTTGGCAGGGTATGGAAATGGAACTTGTAGCCTTGTGACACTACATTTAGAACCCACTTGTCCTAAGTTATAATGTGCCAATTTTGAGAACAAAGTGCTAATTTTTCCCCTAAGGGTGCTGCCAGGAAACAAGTGCTTGGTGCCAGCAGGTGGAAGTCATTGGGACTGTTTCCTGTATGGCTGTGATTTGTCTTTTCCAACTTTGGAGGTAGAAGCATCCCATTGCTTTGACCTACATGAACCGTGGCCCTGGGATCTGCCTCTAGGAGTCTGGATCTCCCCTTTTGAGGTCTGTCTGACGCAGGAAAGGACCAATTCTTTGTAGGCCAGTGTCTACTAAATCTAGGTGGCTGTACTTGTAAAAAAATCTTTGACAGTTTGCATAGATTCAGCTTTGTCCTTCATTTTCTTTAACACCTCTTCTGCCTTAACACCAAACAAAGTATCACGCTGTGAAGGTGCATCTAATAATTTAACTTTAACATGATCGGGCAGATTTTGTTCCTTTAACCAAGCATGCCTCCTAATTACAGAACCTGTAACTGCGGTCCTGCAGTAGGCCTCCTAAGAATCAAAACCACATTACAAAGTATGCTTTCCAACTTGTTCATCTGCATGCAATAAATCCTGCATTTCCTTGTTTTCTGCACATTCAGAGTTTAACATTTTCTGTTTAAGCAATGCCATAACATGTTGCTGATATTTGAGCATATGAAACTGACAGTTTAAGGCCTTTATAGCCAAGGTAGCAGATGTGTAAACCTTCTTTCCCCATCTATCCAGTGCCCTAGAATCCCTGTCAGAGGGGGTAGGGTTTTTTGCAGCAGAAGCATTAACTCCTTTGGGACCCTGTGAAATAGTTTCTGGGACAGCAGCAGGGTTTTTAAAAAGGAATTTATGAGAGTCAGGAACCCTGTAATAACTGTCAGGCTTAACAGGAGCTGGAGGTAAGGAGCCAGGGGTCAGACTAGACTCCGAAAACACATCATCCACAATGTGCAACACAGGTGGAATGGCTAGAGGCCAGGGCTGAGGTAGTAAAAGGAAATTCCTGAACCTCTTTTTAGATTCTGAAAAATCTTGGCTCTCCCAGTGGAAATGCTCCCTCATGGTATGCAAGGTTTCCCCAAAAGAATAGTTCTCTGGAGGAGAAACTGAAGGTACAGATTCTTCAGCATCAGAATCCTCAGAGGGGGGAAGACAATATTCCTGATCAGAAGAGGAATCAGAAGAAATACAAACCTGATCTGAAGATTCATAGTCAGTCTCTTGCCTAGGCCTCTTATCAGGAGGGGGATGGGAACCCCTGATCAAGGTAATTAGGTCTTCAGCCATTTTGAGCATCTGTTTTTTGGGCACAGAGGCCTGTCCACGTGGCTCTGGAGTTTGTTTCTTTGCTTTAGAAGGTGCTTTAGTCTTTGCTTTTGAAGCTGAGGTTGATTTAATGTAAAGATGCTTAGGTCTGAATACACCCCTCAGAAGCCGATGCCTGCTCAGCGGCTCCGGACCCATCTGAAGGAATAGTGTCCGAGGCTCCAATACCTTGAGTTTACAGCTGCATGGCCGACTCCATGTGGGAGTCGGTAGCGGCCTGTGACTCAAGTAGCAGGCGTCAGGGGCTGTGAAAGAGCCTCACTGAGAACCATCGAACCGGCGACTGGCTTAAGAGAAGCTTTGTCATTGGTTTTGGGCCTCGGTTGTCTATCTCTCTCCTTTTCTTTGTGTAAAACTAACCCTCAAAAATTCTGGAAAAACATCACTACCCTCCTAAAGCCTGGCTCAACAGAAAACCCCAGCCCAGACCCAAATGCACTAGATACAGACCTAGCTACCCAATTCAACTCTTTCTTCATAGACTATCTCCAAACTGACATCATCCTTCTCTAAGAAATCCTCACCCCCCATGTCTAGATCCCCCTCCTGACACCAGCTTCATCTCCAGTCTCTCAAATCCCATCATTCTCCATAAAACCCATCTCCACTTCTACCATAAGAAAACTCCTGCAAAAGCTAAAACCATGCACCAATGCCCCCGATAACATTCCCTCATCCTTCCTCAGCATAGCTGCAGAAGCTATTGCCTTCCCCATCAGCATCCTAATAAATCGCTCTATCCAAGAAGGTGTCATACCCAAACTTTGGAAAAGGGCTTTCATCATTCCCCTGCACAAAGGTGGCAATAATTACAACATTACTAACTTTCGACCCATCGCCATCCTCTCCCCTATATCAAAAATCCTAGAGAAATGTATCCACCTTCAACTCCTTCCCTATCTGCTAGACAACAATTTACTAACTTCCACACAACACGGTTTCAGATCCAATCACAGCACCATGACCGCCCTCCTTTCCTTCCTGGAAACTGTAAATAAAGCCAGAGATTCAGGCTGTATTGTATCTACCCTCTTTCTTGACCTCTCAAAAGCTTTTGATACTATCTCTCACAAACTTCTCCTAACTAAACTATCTAATCTTAACCTATCCACCTCCTCTCTCAACTGGTTCACCAGCTATCTCTCCAACAGGCAACAAGCTGTCAAGTGGAAAAAATCCATTTCCACTTTCCTTAACACACCCACTGGTGTCCCCCAAGGTTCCATTTTGGGTCCTCTCCTTTTCAACATATTCATAAATTACTTCAACCACTCAATTCCATATGCTAAACTTATTCAATATGCAGATGATTCCACAATTATCTGTGCAGCCACTTCCATCCCCACTCTCTTAAAACTAACCCAAGATGCCTTCACTACCACAGAACAGTGGATGAAGGACAATCATCTTGCACTCAGTGCATCAAAAACCAAACTCATGGTATTTACCCCTCAAAAAACAGAACCATTGATAAAATGCTATTCTCCATAAATAGTCAAAATAATACACCCCTTGAATTGGTATCTGAAACCAAACTACTTGGAGTCCAGATTGATGAGCAACTTAAATTCAACAGCCACCTACAACTAAACATAAAAAAAACCCACCAAAAACTAGGTATGCTCTACTGACACAATCGATTCCTCAACCCATCCACTAAACTCACTCTCGCTACTACATTTCTCATCCCTTCCCTTCTTTATGGAGTCCCTCTCCTTACAAACCTGCAATCATCTCTCAAAACAAAACTGTCCTCCTGTTATAATAAAATCGCAAAAGTTGCCACGAGCCACAAATCATCTACCCACCACTGCACACCTCTTCACAAACTTAACTGGCTAGAACTCCCCAACTCTCTCTCCTATGCTCAGCTAACTTTTGCTCACAAACTAATTTTTTATCCCTCCCTCTGTACTTCTCTCAGCTCTACCTTTAAAATGCACCTACCTCAAAGACTCCTACGATCTAACAACCAAAATCTAATTGAGCTTTACAAACCCCTTCACACTCCAGGACAAAGCCTCCTATCATTCGCTTTAGCACGCCTATGGAACTCCCTCCCTCCCTCCATCCGTACCACCACCAACCTCCCTGACTTTAAAAAGCCACTGCACTCACACCTAAAATCCTCATGGGAATGCTCCTGCTCCCATCCCTCATAGTCTGTTCTCTACTTCTTACAGGCTACCAATATCATACATCAACAGTTACCCAATAATACTAACTGCAACAACATCTTATAATCTTCTAATCCTAACATTCCACTCTAGAAACTGTATATTAACCTACAAGACTTAACCTAAATAATGTTTTACTGCACCTGCTTAAACCTTTGTTTTCAAAAATGAAATTTGAACATTACATTATAAATGCTTAATCTCTGCCTTGTCTTGACCTGACAAATGTCTGAATTTTTAACTTCTGAAATGTTCTGTTACCACCATTTTAAAGCATTGTCTTTAACCTACTAATAACTGTAATTGTAAACTACTATTGCTTTGTACTCTAAAAAAGCTATAATATTCTTTGTAACCTTTGTTTTGGAGCTTTTCTCCCTAGGACTCCATTGAAAACGGGTTCTCTTGGCCCAATGGAATATCCTGGTAAACCAACTGCAAATAAATAAATAAATAAATATTTTGTGAAATCCGGTAGTCGGATGGCTATCCGACATTTCTGTATAATTAAATAGGCGTCCAAAATAATTTAAAGCAAAATCATTAAGACACTTAATAGTGCACTGGTTAAATCTAGCACAAAACCGACAACCTGCAACTTTGTGATCAGGGCCTGGGCATGGAATACAGTAAAAGAATGAAAGTCCTTATGAGGTATTAGCTTTCCACAAGAAATGCAATTAACTTTCTGACATTGGTCTGGAGCAAGAAAAAAGTTTCTCAACTGGGTACTTAGCTTTAGTGAAGACTTCGGATCTGAAACTCGAACAAGAAAATCTCAGGAGTTGGCCAACCGGCACTTGTGAACTGCTTCTGCTCAGGCACCGCACGGCAAGCAAGACTAAAGAAAATGGTGTCAGCCACATCTTTTATACCCGATGGCCTGACGTCAGGGAAGGGGTGACAGTAGCCTACGCAGGACCGAGGACTTTGGAATTCAGGCTGACTGAGGGCAACCTGCCAGCAGGATTACCCAAATGTAATGACTGCAACACATCCCAAATATGATGACTACAACAGTGAAGCATGAAGAACATCCAAGGCCATCCTGATGACAAACTTGCCCCCTTGGAAAAAATGACCATTGCCTGCTCTGTTTTTTCAGCCACATAGTGTCAGCAAACCAAAGGCCTGCGACTGCATGACAGACTTCACCCATCAATTCAGGAAGTAGGCACTTTCCTGCTGCTTTGAGAACGACGGTGCTTGAAATGGCAAAAACTTCTTCCTTCTATGCCCCCTACGTGGCCTGGAGGAATCACTTACACTTATAGCAATTCCACTCACAAGCAAGAAAGACAAGGCTGTTTCTGGCTTGCCATTTAACTAATATCCAAAATGCTTAGAAGATTTCACTACTTCAGACACAGAACGCAAAACTTCACCTTGATGAACATCAAAAATAAACACCTAAGGTGTGCGTGCAGCAGATAAAAAAAAATGGCACGTTCAGATGTAGATCCATTTTCCAAGTGTGTCACATGGCATTACAGTGCACAGAGATGTATGGCCCACATTCCTTGAAAAGTACAGTCGTGTACACTTACCATAAATGTAGATGTTCAAGTGTATTCACTGTTGCAGTCATCACAATTGTGTTATCCTGCTGGCAGGAAGCCCTCAGTCGGCCAGAATTCCAAGTCTTGGTCCGGCGTCGGTTGCTGTCGCTTCCTCCCTGACGTCAGTGCGCCAGGGGTATTTAAGTTGCAGCCGACGCCATTTTCTTCAGTTTTTCTTGTCCCAGATGTCAGGTGCCCACCAAAAGGTTAGGCTAAAAAAATATGCCAGTAAAACATGCTTGCACAAAAATAATGTTCTCCACTACAAGCAAATACACCACATAGGTAGTATAGATTACAGAAGTCTAGATGAGTTCCAGAAAAAATATGGGGGATGGAGGGAGGGTAACCCAGACTGTAACAGTGAATACACTCGAACATCTACATTTATGGTAAGTGTACACAACTGTACTATGTTCATCGTGTTTCACTGTTGCAGTCATCACAATTGGGTTGAATCCCAAAGCTATGGATGGGAGGATGGAGCTAAATAGCATTAGGAGCGGCTATGAGGCCCTGCAGGACTGCAGTGGCAAAGCCTGCCCTGGATTTAGAGTAGAGTGTTAAGTTGTAGTGCTTTGTGAAGGTGTGCACTGAACTCCATGTAGCAGCCTCTAAAATGTCTTTGGTTGGTACTCCCCTGAGGAAGGCTGCTGAGGTGGCTGCGGCTCTGGTTGAATGTGGCTTAATGTCGTTAGGTACTGGTTTGCCATGATGCGAATAGCAGAAACGGATGCAGTGGCTAATCCACTAGGAGATAGTTTGCTTTGTGATGGCCTTTCCTTGTGGTCCTGCAGTATATGCCACTAGTAATTGGTCTGTCTTCCTGAAAGCTTTGGTTCTGCTCAAAAAGAAAAGTACAGTTTTGTACCTACCATAAATGTAGATGTTCGAGTGCTAATAAAGCTGCAGTCATAACAGATGGGTTTTCCTGCCATCAGGCGGGTCCTCAGTCGGCCAAATTCCAAAGTCTAGGTCCGGCGTTGGTTGTCGTCGCTTCCTCCCTGACGTCAGTGCGACAGGGGTATAAAAGATCCAGCCGACGCCATTTTCTTCAGTTTTTCTTGCCCCAGATGTCAGGTGCCCCCAGAAGGAAGGCAATACATAAAATTACGTAATAATGCAATGCAATATAATCAAAAAACAGTAGTTGCAAGCAAATACACCATAAAAGAATACCCCTAGAGGGGAAGGAGGGAGGGAAACCTGGACTGCAGCTGTATTAGCACTCGAACATCTACATTTATGGTAGGTACAAAACTGTACTATGTTCATCGTGCACACAGCTGCAGTCATAACAGATGGGTAGAATCCCAAAGCTAAAAAAGGGGTGGTAGGCACTAGGTGGAACTAGGAGGAGCCAGGATGCCCTGCAAGACTGCAGTGGCAAAGCCTGCTCTAGATTTGGAGTATAATGGTAGGTGATAGTGCTTGGAGAAGGTATGTACAGAACTCCAAGTGGCTGCTTCCAAAATATCTTTGGTAGGAACCCCCCTGAGGAAAGCTGCAGAGGTAGCTGTGGCCCTTGTGGAGTGAGATCTGATGCCTGCAGGTACAGATTTACCATGAAAAGAGTAACAAAAGCGTATGCAGTGGGCTATCCACTTTGAGATTGTCTGTTTGGAAATAGGCTTCCCCTGAGCTCCTGCAGCATAGGACACAAAGAGTTGCTCTGATTTTCTGAAAGGCTTTGTTCTGTCCAAATAATAACGCAGCTGTCTGTGAATGTCCAAGGAATGTAGCAGTCTTTCCCCTTTGTTTTGAGGATTAGGGTAGAAGGTAGGTAAGTGGATAGCCTGATTCCAGGCTAACCTGGATGCTACCTTTGGCATAAAGGATGGATTGGTTCGTAAGGTAACTCTGTCCTGATGGAAAATGATGAAAAGCTGCACAGCCATGAGGGCTTGTGGTTCCGAAACCCTGCGAGTTGAAGTGATTGCCAGGAGGAAGGCTGTTTTCCAAGACAAGTATTGCAGTTCTGTTGAAGCAGCTGGCTCAAAAGGAGGCAAGGTCAGTTTTTCTAGTATGAAATTGAGGTCCCAAGCAGGTACTGGTTGTTTCCTTGGGGGTTTTATATTCTTAGCCCCTCTGAGGAACTGTCAAGAGGGGGTGAGAGAATAAAGGAGGATCAGTGTTGTATTCTGCAGAAATGGCTGAGGCATGGATTGTATTCTGCAGAAATGGCTGAGGCATGGATTTTGATGGAGGAGAAAGAAAGTCCATTGCTTAGCATCTCAGCTAGGTACTGTAATATTTGGGGTAAATTCAGTATTCCAGGATTCTGACCCTTTTTCTCATTCCAGGCACAAAACCATTTCCATTTTGCAGAGTAGGCTTTTCTTGTAGAAGGTCTTCTGGCCTCCAAAATGACATCCTGCACCTCCTTGGAGAGTACGGCCTGTTGTGAATTTAAGGAATCTTCCATGCGGCTAGATTGAGTGTTTTCAGCTGACTGTGTAGAGTTTTGAAGTTGTGCTGAGTCAGTAGAAGAGGCATTAGAGGCAGGATCCATGGTGGGGAATGCGTCAGGCTTTTCAGGAGTGGATACCAGTGTTGTCTTGGCCAGTCTGGAGCAATGAGAATCATCTTTGGTCTGTCTGCTCTGGTTTTTAATAGAACTTTGGGCAGCAGAGGGAGAGGTGGAAAGGCATAAACTGTCATTGTTGCCAAACTGAAGGAGAGTGCGTCCACCTTCCAGGCCTGTGGATGAAAGGTCCTTGAGCATAAATTTGCCAATTGGTGATTTCTGTGGGAGGCAAAGAGATCTATGTCTGGCCTTCCCCATGCTTGAGTTATCCTTGTGAAAACTTGAGGATGCAACTTCCATTCATGTGGATCTGTCATATTTCTGCTTAGGTTGTCTGCCAATGTATTTTCCTTGCCTGGCAGGTACTGTGCTTGAAGCTCGATTTGTAATTCTAGAGCCATGTTCCAAAGAGACATGGCTTGCCTGCATAGGGGGTATGAATGGGTACCTCCCTGTTTGTTTATGTACCACATTACTGTGGTGTTGTCCGTCCTTATCAATAGCTGGCCTGGATGCAGTAGGTCTTTGAAAGCTATAATAGCATTTATTACTGCTAGCATTTCCTTCTGATTGATGTGTAGGTGCTTTTCTTTTTGGGACCATTTGCCCTGAATGCACCGATCTGTCATGTGCGCCCCCCAGGCGTAGTCCGAGACGTCTGCTGTGATGATTTGATTTGCTTGAGGCTTGCAGAATGGGAGACCTGTGTTTCTTTGGCATGCTTGAGCCCACCACAGAAATTCCTTTTGAAGACATGGAATTAGTGGTATTATTGTTTCCAAACTGTGGCTGTGTTGAGACCATAGGTTTTTTAGGTACCATTGAAGTTTCCTCATATGCAGCTTTGCACATGGGATTAGTAGGATGCAAGAAGCCATGAATCCCAGAGCCTGCAGGATTTTCCTTGCAGTCAGCCTGGTGAAAGTTGCCAGTTTTCTGAAGTATTGAGTTAGCTGCCCTTGTTTCTCTGGCGTGAGGTAGGCCATCTGGGTGTTTGTATCCAAGCTGGCACCCAGGAAAATTATTGTTTGAGAGGGTATTAGCCTTGATTTCTTTTTGCTGACTGTGCACCCCAGAGAATTCAACAACATTATTACAAAAGCCAGATGTTTCATAAGTATGTGCTTGCTGTCCGCTTGGATCAGGCAGTCATCCAGATATGGGTATACTTGTATCCCTTGAAGTCTGCAGTAGGCGATTACTGATGCCAGGCATTTCGTGAACACTCTGGGCACAGTAGATAAGCCAAAGGGCAATGCAGAGAATTGATAATGGGTTGAAACTGCAAGAAATCTGAGGTATCTTCTGCAATCTTGTCTGATTGGGACATGCAGGTATGCCTCCTTGAGGTCCAATGTTACCAGCCAAGACTCCTTGCCCAGCATGGGAAGAAGCTGCTGTAATGTGAGCATCTTGAATTTTGGCACGAGTAAAAAAGTGTTTAGGATGGATAGGTCCAAAATAGGTCTCCAATCTTTTCCCTTCCTTGGTACCAGGAATAGTCTGGAATAAAAACCTTGACCCTGTTCTTATACAGGTACCTCTTGAATAGCTTTCATGTCCATGAGATCTGAAATGTGTTTCTTTGCCTCTGCCCTTTGATTGCGTGGCAGGTTTGGCATGCCTCTCATTTTTGGAAGGGTGTGAAAGTGAAATCTGTAGCCTCTGTCTATAATGTCCAGGATCCATTTGTCTTTTGTGACAATATGCCAATTTTTCGAAAATAATGCGAGTTTTCCGCCTAAAGGTGCTGCCATTTGAACCTTGCTTGGCATGCAAAGGGGAAAGTCATTGGTTCTGCTTTCTGAATGGCTGTGAACTATCCTCACCACCCCTTTGTGTGGGTGCTTGCCATTGTCTGCCTCTAAATGATCCTTGAGATTGCCCTCTGCCCCTCGGGCGCCTGTATCTACCTCTTTGGGGTCTGTCCGTGGCTGGAAAGGACCAATTTTTGGAAGGCCAATTTCTACTGAAACGTGGAGGTTGTACCTGTACGAAATCTTTTACTGTTTGCATTGATTTTGCCTTCTCCTCCATTTTCTTTAATACCTCCTCAGCTTTAACACCAAACAATACATCTTTTTGCAGAGGGGCATCTAGTAATTTAGCTTTGACATGATCTGGTAAGGTTTGCTCTTTGAGCCAGGCATGCCTACGTATGACTGATCCTGTAAAAGCAGCTCTACATGAGGCCTCTAAAGCATCAAAACCACATTGCAAGGTATGTTTACCCACTTGTTCTGCACTATGTATCAAATCCTGCAACTCCTTTAAGTCTGGTTGTTCAGGTTGTGACATTTTGTTTCTCAACTGTGATAACAGAAATTGTTGGTACTTTAACATATGGAACTGACAGTTTAATGCCCTCATGGTTAAGGTGGCCGAGGTGTAAACCTTTTCCCCCCACCTCTCTAAAGCTCTGGAATCTCTCTCTGAAGGTAATGGATTTTTAGCAGTGGAGGCCTTAATTCCCTTGGGACCCTGTGATATAGTTTCTGGGTCAGCTGCATGGCTTTTGTATAGGAATTGGTGTGAGTCAGGAACCCGGTAATACCTGTCAGGCTTGACTGGAGCTGGAGGTAAAGAATCTGGGTTAAGGCAGGCCTCTGAGTACACGTCATCTAGAATGTCTAAGACAGGAGGTATAGCCAGAGGCCTGTGCTGAGGGAGCAAGAGGAAATCCCTAAGCCTTTTCTTGGAGTCTGAGTACTCTTGGCCTTCCCACTGGAAGTGTTCCCTCAAGGTATGTAAGGTTTCCCCAAAAGAGTAATCCTCATGGGGGGAGACAGAGGGAATGGACTCCTCTGTATCAGAATCTTCAAAAGGGGAGTAAGAATGTTCCTGGTCTTCAGAATGTTCTGAAATAATGGAGGCCTGGTCCGAGCAGGGGGATTCTTCCTCCACTCTGGGTCTTTTGTCCGGGGGGGGGTTGAGAACCCCTAAGAAGAGTAATCAAATCCTCAGCCATTTTGAGCATCTGCTTTTTAGGCATGGGGCCTTGAGAAGG
>NC_056737.1:977686943-977746943 GCF_019279795.1 Protopterus annectens | reverse complement strand
AAAAGACAATCATAATGCCTTTTTAGCTATGTTAGAAACCTGGGAGGAAACTCCCAGATATGCTCAGAATTAGTTCAAAATGATGTAAAAATCACTGAACCAACAGACATTGCCAACATACTGGCTGACAGGTTCAGTGCAAATCCCAAAAGGAGAGATATCTATACCAGCAGATTGTAGCCCCCCCAAACATCTCAACTGCTCAGGTGAAAACTGCTCTCTCCAAGGCGAAAAACACAGCATCTATGGGACTAGATGGTGTCCCCGGTTGTGTGCTCCACAAACTCAATGAGGAATTAAACCCGCAGTTAGGGCAGCTGTTTAATCTTAGCCTCACCTCAGGATACGTACCCAAGGAGTGGCGTACGGCAATTGTGGTCACACTTCACAAAGGCGGTGCCTCCACTGACCCTGGAAATTACCGCCCCATCAGCTTAACAAGCCTGGTCTGCAAAGCTATGGAGAGGATCACAATGGAACTCATAAATAAAGACATAGGGGACCTACAGACATTGGATCCAACCCAGTTTGGCTTTGTCAAGGGCAGATCATGCCTTTTAAACTTGGTTGACTTTTTCGAAACAGTCACCAAGGCCATTGATGAGGGAAAGGTAGTCCACACAGCCTACCTTGACCTTGCAAAAGCTTTTGACACAACACCCCACTCGGGTAACATTGAAAAACTAACCAGCTTAAATGTAAACCCATACGTCACAAGATGGGTTGCAAACTGGCTAAGTGACAGAACCCACAGGGTCAGAGTTGCTGGCGCCATGTCAGACTCCAAGCTGGTCACAAGTGGTGTCCCACAGGGCTCAGTTCTGGGCCCCCTCTTGTTCGGCATCTACTTTTCAGAAGTACAGGCAAACACAGGAGGATTATGGCTGACAAAGTTTGCAGATGACTGCAAGCTGGGCGCCATAGTTGAAAACACATCAGACACAGATATCCTTCAGAAGGGTCTCATAGAAATGGATAACTGGTGCCAGAGCCATGGCCTAAAGTTAAACACCAAAAAATGCATAGTCATACCCTTCGGGAAAAACAAGGTTACCCCTAGCTACCATATAGGTGGCAATCCACTAAGCACAGAAGAGGTTATCAGGGATCTGGGGACTCAGGTTGACAGTAACCTTTCGTTTGACACTCACGTTGCCAAAGTAGTTAGGAATACCTTCTACACTGCCCACCTGATCATGAAGGGATTCACATCTAGATCAAGGGAGGTCATTGTTCCCCTGTACTCATCACTCATCAGACCAATGATAGAGTACAATGCCCCATTCGGAATGCATCTTACCCGACTCCTGCAGCAATTGGAAAGGCCCCAAAAGTTCCTCACCAAAAGGATAAAGGGTCTCAAAAATATGTCTTATGCTGCCCGACTGAAGGAACTCCAGCTCTATTCAGTCGCATACCGTCTGCTCAGAGGTGACCTGTGCCTGACATACAAGTCCATGTCCAACCCGGAATTAATGAACATGCTCCACCTCAAAAAATCCAAAGCCATCAGAACTACAAGAGCAAGAGACTTAAACCTTAACACGGTTATAAATAGGATGTGCTGGAGGGACAGATTCATCACCCAGAGACTCCCTATGCTGTGGAACAAAATCCCGGTACATGTGAGGCAGAGCACCTCGCTGGCCTTGTTCAAGAGAAATCTTGACCAATGGATGGGAGATCGCAGGTTTACCCCAGGGATCACCTCAGTGTCACTGCTGGACAGAGGCACGGCAAAATAATGGGCATAATATCCTTCAAACTTAAGGGGTGGTGAAAGCCACAAAACTTTGGGCTAGGCTTATAAATGCCCTAGGGCAGATAGCCTAGTATGAACCTATATCCTGAACCTATATCCTATATATATATATATATATATATATATATATATATATATATATATATATATGTATATATATATATATATATACACACACACACACACACACACACACACACATATATATATATACACATTATATATATATATATATATATATATATATATATATATACACACACACACACATATACATATATATATATATATATATATATATATATATATATATATATATATATTTTTTTTTTTTTCACACACACACACACACATACATACACACATACATACACACAAGGTTATACCTCCAACAAAAAAGCAAATACACCAAAAAGCTTTTTAAGTACAGTAAAGGAAAATAAAGATATAACCAAAAGAAGTCAGGAGGCTGGAGGGAGGGTAAACAGGACTGCAACAGTGAATACATTAACATCTACATTTATGGTAAGTGTACACAACTGCATTATGATCTTTGTCTTTCACTGTTGCAGTCATCACAGCTAAGGATGGGAGGAGGAATTTAGATAGCATTAGAACCAGCTATAAGGCCCTGCAAGACTGCAGTGGCACAGCCAGTTCTGGATTTAGAGAAAACTGGCAAATGGTAATGCTTGGTGAAAGTATGTACAGAACTCCAGGTAGCAGCCTCTAGGGTGTCTCTGGTAGGGACACCGGAAGGCTGTAGAGGTAGATGCACCCTAGTTGAATAGGGTCTAATCCCCCTGTAGGACAGGTTTTCCATGGTGCTTATAGCAGAAATGAATGCAATGGCCTATCCATTTAGAAATGGTTTGCTTTGAAATAGCCTTCCCCTCTGCCCTTGCAGCAAATGCCACCAGCAGTTGTTCAGATTTCCTTAGAGGTTTAGTCCTGTCCAAGTAAAATCTAAGTTGTCTGTCCACATCTAAGGAGTGCAGTATCCATTCCCCTTGTGGATTAGAAAAGAAGGCTGGCAAATGGACTGATTAAGAGCCACACTGGATACCACCTTGGGCATGAAAGAGGGATTGGTCCTGAGGGACACCCTGTCTGCATGAAAGATGATGAAAGGCTCCACTGACATAAGGGCCTGTAATTCAGATACCCTTCTTGCTGAAGTGATTGCTAAAAGGAAAGCTGTTTTCCAAGAAAGGAATTTTAACTCTGCAGTTGCAGCTGGCTCAAAAGGAGGAAGAGTGAGTTTTTCCAATACAAAATTAAGGTCCCACTCTGGAGTTGGAGCTCTTCTGGGTGGTTTTAAGTTTTTGGCCCCTCTGAGGAACTGCTTGGGCAGTGGGTGTGAAAAAGGGGTGGGTTCTGTGTTGAAATGAGCTGAAATGGCTGAGGCGTGAATTTTGATGGAGGAAAAGGAAAGGCCCTTGTGAAGCATATCAGTTAAGTATTCACGAATCTGAGGTAAATTGGGTGCTGCTGTGGCCATCCCTTGAGTTTGGGTGCTGCTGTGGCCATCCCTTGAGTTTGGTTCCAGGCACAGAATCATTTTCATTTTTCAGCATAAGATTTTCTAGTACTTGGCCTCCTCGTTTCCAAAATGACATCCAACACTCGTTTACTGAGGGAAGGTAACTGATAGATTGGGTAATTAGCCAGGCTGCCAGGTTCAGGGTTTGAAGCTGGGGGTGCAGAATCTGGCTCTCCTGCTGAGACAGCAGGGTAGGGGCCTTAGGTAGATGCCATGGGGCCAGCTGTAACACAGTGTGCAAGAGGGGGTACCAGTGTTGGCGTGGCTAGTCTGGTGCAATCAGTATCATTCTTGGTTTGTCCTGTTTGATCTTTAGTAGTACTTTGGAGAGGAGAGGCAGAGGAGGAAAGGCATAAACTGATAGATTTTTCCAGCTGAAGGACAGAGCATCCACTTTCCAAGCTTGTTTGTGGGGAGTCCTTGTGCAGAATTTGTCCAATTGATAGTTCTCGGGGGAGACAAACAGGTCCATAACTGGGATCCCCCATTTGTTGATCAACATGTTGAAAATCTTTTGTTCCAGTTTCCATTCATGTGGGTCCAGAAGATTTCTGCTTAGTTCGTCTGCCAGTGTAGTTTTCCTGGCAGGAATTGAGCCCGTAGATGAACTTGGTAGCTCAAGGCTGTGTTCCACAGAGCCATGGCTAGTCTTCAGAGGGGGTAAGAATGGGTCCCCCCCTGCTTGTTTATGTACCACATAACAGTGCTGTTGTCTGTCTTATTCATTAATTGTCCTGGAAGAATGTGGCCCTTGAAGGCTGTCAGAGCATTCTTTACAGCTAACATTTCTTTTTGATTGATGTGCAGGAGCATTTGACTAGGGCGCCATTTGACCTGAAAGCACTTCCCTGCCAGGTGAGCCCCCATGCATAGTCTGATTGTTAGGGTTTGGGTGGCAGGGGGCAGAATGAATGGTAGTCCCTTGTTTTGGTGGCAGGCCTCTGCCCACCAAAGGAATTCTAACCGTAGGCAAGGTATGATAGGAATCATTGCTTCTAGATCCTGAGAGTGTTGACACCATAGGCTTTTTAGATACCATTGTAGTTTCCTTACATGCAGTCTTGCATATGGAATTAGTAGAATGCACAAGGCTATGAACCCCAAGGCTTGCAGTATTTGCCTCATAGATAGCAAGGTTTTTGTGGCCACTAGTTTGAAGTAAGTTGTCAAATTAATTTGTTTCTCTGGTGTGAGGAAAGCCATCTGGGAAGTTGTATTCAAGCTTGCTCCCACGAATACAAGTTGTTGACAGGGTACCAGCTGTGATTTATTTTCGTTTATGGTGTACCCCAGACAAGTTAACACCTTTTATACAAATGCCATATGATTCAGAAGTATGTCCTGGCTTTCTGCCTGAATTAGACAATCATCCAGGTATGGGTATATTTGAATATTTCTTTGCCTGCAAAATGTAATGTCTGGAGCTAGGCACTTTGTGAATACCCTGGGCACAGTAGATAAGCCAAAGGGCAGTGCAGAGAACTGATAGTGCATGCAGCCTGCTTTGAAGCATAGGTATTTTCTGCAACATTTCCCGATTGGGATGTGAAAGGTAGGCTTCCTTTAAATCCAGTGTTGCCAACCAGTTATCTTTGCCTATCATGGGAAGCAACTGGTGAAGAGTTAGCATCTTGAATTTTGGAATCACCAAAAAGGTGTTTAGGATAGACAGTTCCAGGACAGGATGCCATGAGTTGTCTTTTCTGGGCACCAGGAAAAGTCTTTAGTAGAAACCTTGTCGCTTTACCTCTTCTGGTCTGAATAGCCTTTAATCTTAAAGAGAGAGTACTTGCTTTTAAGCCTCTGCCCACTGATTTGGGGGTAGATCCTGCCAACCGTTTGGAGTTGGTAATGTGTGGAAGTGAAATCTGTATCCTTGGGAAACTATATCTAAAACCCATCTGTCCTGGGTAACAAGTTCCCAGTTTTTTGGCCTGCAGAGCGATCTTTCCCCCTAAAGGAGAAGTCAGTTGAGAAAGGCTTGGAAGTTTTAAAGTTAAGTCATTGAGACAAGCTTACCATAGGGGGAATTCTTACTACTCCCTGATTTGGAAGTGGGAGCCCCCCCAACTGCTTAATCCTGTGCGTACCCTGGGACTGAAGCCTGGGTGTTCTGCTAGTTCTGGGCTTGAACCGAGAAGGCCTGGAAGAGGCAGGAAAGGACCAATTTTTTGAGGGCCAATGCCTACTAAATCTTGGAGACTGCACTTGTTAAGAAATCTTTAACAGTTTGCATAGATTTAGCTTTTATTCCATCTTTTTAAGAACTTCTTCTGCTTTGTCTCCAAACAGGCGGTCCTGATGTAAGGGAGCATCCAGCAATTTAGTTTTAACATGATCTGGCAAAGATTGCTCATTAAGTCAAGCATGCCTTCTAAGTACAGACCCGGCGACAGCAGCCCTGCAAGATGCCTCTAGTGAATCAAAACCACATTGCAAAGCATGTTTTCCAACCTCTTCAGCAGAATGCATTAAATCCTGTAAATCCTTATTTTCAGCGCAATCAGGAATCAACATCATTTTCTGTTTAAGCAATCCAGTAATATGCTGCTGATACTTTAACATATGAAACTGGTAATTTAAGGCCCTGATGGCCAAGGTTGCAGAGGTGTATACCTTCTTACCCAATCTATCCAGGGCCCTGGAATCTCTGTCAGAGGGGGAAGGATTTTTGGCAGTAGTAGCCTTAATGCCCTTGGGTCCCTGTGGAATTGTCTCAGGATCCGCAGTAGGATTTTTTAAAAAGGAACTTGTGAGAATCAGGAACCCTGTAATATCTATCAGGTTTTCTGGGAGCAGGAGGTAAAGAGTCAGGGGCCAAGCTAGATTCTGAAATGGCATAATCAACAATGTCTAGCACAGGAGGGATAGCTAAAGACCTGTGTTGGGGCAGGAGTAAAAATCTCTAAGTCTCTTTTTAGAATCTGTGTAATCCTGGCTTTCCCAGTGAAAATGCTCCCCAAGAGTATGCAAGGTTACACCAAAAGAAAAATCCTCTGGGGGAGAAGCAGAGGGAATAGAGTCCTCTGCATCAGAATCCTCATAGGTAGATAAGGGTAAATCCTGGTCATCAGAGGACACAGAAATTTCAGAATCCTGGTCAGAAGTATCATAAGCAAATTCAGCCCTAGGTCTCTTAGAGGGGGAAAGTTGGCTTCCCCTGATTAAAGTAATAAGGTCATCAGCCATTCTTATTTGTGTTTTAGGCATAGATGCCTGACTATTCGGTCTGGGCGTCTGTTTCCTAGGCATGGTTCGAGTTTTAGGCCTAGAAGAAGAAGAGCTGTCGTTTAATATGCAAGTCAGTAGGCCTGAATACACCCTCAGAAGCCAGTGCCTGTACAGCGGCTCCAGACCCATCCAAGGTAGAGACATCCACAGGTTCCACAGTTGAAACATCTCGTGGCATACCGGACTCCAAATGGGTCTCAATAGAGGCCTGCAAATCTGAAGTAGCGGGTATCAGGGGCTGTGAAAGCGCCTCACTGAGTACCAGCGAACTGGCGACTAGCTTAGGAGAAGCGTCGTTGGCAGCTTTGGACCTCGGCGGCCTGTCTTTATCTTTGCGTTTTTTCGTAATGTCGGTAGTCGGGTGGTTTACCGAACACATATCTGGATAATTTATGAATAGAGTTCCAAAATATTTACAAGCAAAAATGTACCAACGACGAATAGTTCATGGTTTAAACAAGGCACAAAACAGACAGAGAGGTACGTCGTGGTCAGGGTTTGGCAAGGAATACAGTATGAATGAAAATCTTTATGAGGTATTTGCTTTCCACAAGAAATACAATTACTGACTTTTACTGACATCAGTTTAGTGCAAGAAAAAGTTTCACCAATGGGGTACTTAGCTTTAGTTTAGACTTCGGTTCTGAAAATCCAAAACGAAAATTTCAGGAGTCGGCTGACCAGCACTTGTGAACTGCTTCTGCTTCGGGCACTGTACGGCAAGAAAGATTGATGTAGTGGCATCGGCTGCATGCTTTATACCAGACTACCTGACGTCACGGAAGATGAGACGGCAACCGACACAGGACCCAAGACTTTGATAAATCAGGCCGACTGAGGGCTACTGCAAGCAGACAACCCAAATGTGATGACTGCAACAGTGAAACACTAAGAACATCAAGGGGAGATCCCAATGTGGAGAAGGCTATTTATGGGAGGGTCTTAGAAGAAAAAAGTACAGTTTTGTACCTACCATAAATGTAGATGTCCGATAGATATGCAACTGCAGTCCTTATATATGGGTTGTCCTGCCTCAGGCAGCCCTCGGTCGGCCGGATTCCAAAGTCTGGGTCCGGCGTCGGCTGATGTCGCCTCCTCCCCGACGTCAGAGCGGCTGGGGTATAAAAGCATCAGCCAACGCCATCTTCCTCTGTGTTTCTTGCCCCAGATGCCAGGTGCCCTCCAAGGAAGGCTAAATTTAGAACTGGATGAAATTTCCAGACATACACAATAGCAATAAACAGATACACCATAACAGATATCCCCAGCTAAGGATAAAAGGAGGGAAGTGGACCCAATACACAGGGGTAGGAGGGAGGGAAAACCTGACTGCAGTTGCATATCTATCGGACATCTACATTTATGGTAGGTACAAAACTGTACTATGTCCTTCAAGAATGCAACTGCAGTCCTTACATATGGGTTGAATACCATAGCCAAGCTGGGGGTGGTAGGCTCTAAGATAAGGAAGGTGTAGCTAAAATGCCCTGCAGGACTGCCGAAGCAAAGCCTGCTCGGGATTTGGAATATAAAGGCAGGTTGTAGTGTTTGGAAAATGTATGCACGGAGCTCCATGTAGCAGCTTCAAGAATGTCCTTTGTAGCCACCCCTCGTAGGAAGGCTGTGGAGGTGGCTGTAGCTCTGGTGGAGTGTGGCCTGATATTGGCTGGCACACCATTTCCATGGAAAGAATAACAGAATCTGATGCAATGTCCAATCCATTTTGAAATAGTTTGCTTGGAAATTGCCTTTCCTTGCACTGCAGGAACGTATGCTACAAATAGTTGGTCAGACTTTCTGTTGGCCCTTGTTCTGTCCAAGTAGTAGCGTAGTTGTCTGTGTATGTCCAAAGTATGTAGCAGCTTTTTCCCTTTATTTTGAGGATTGGGGAAGAAAGTGGGCAAGTGAATTGCTTGGTTCAGAGACACCCTGGAAATCACTTTTGGCATAAAAGAAGGATTGGTTCTTAAAGAAACCCTGTCCTGGTGAAATGAGAAATGGAGGCACTGCCATGAGGGCCTGTATCTCCGAGACTCTTCTTGCTGAGGTAATTGCCAACAGGAAAACTGTTTTCCATGAAAGAAATTGCAACTCTGAAGATGCTGCTGGTTCAAAAGGAGGAAGAGTTAGCTTTTCCAACACGAAGTTAAGGTCCCATGCAGGCACTGGTGGCTTTCTGGGAGGTTTGATATTCTTTATTCCTCGTAGAAATTGTCTCAGCAAAGGATGTGAAAACACAGGTGGATCAGTGTTGTATGTTGCTGAAATTGCTGAAGCATGAAAGTCCATTATGCAGCATTTCTGCCAAGTACTCCAGTATGTGTGGTATGCTCAGTACTGATGCATCCTGTCCCTTCTTGGTATTCCAGATGTTGAATCTCTTCCATTTGGCTGAGTAAGCCTTCCTAGTGGAAGGTCTGCGTGCTTCCAATAATATCTGTTGAACTTCCTTGGAAAGAGAGATATGGGTAGAAATCATGGGACCCTCCAGGCTGTCAGCTGTAAAGTTTGCAGGTTGGGATGAACCGTCCTGTAATTGTGCTGAGTCAAGAGTAGAGGCCATTGAGGCAGGGGCCACGGTTTGGTGCAAGTTATGCTCCTTAGTAATGGATACCAGTGTTGTCTTGGCCAATCTGGAGCTATTAAGATGCCTTTTGGTTGCTCTGCTTTGATTTTCAGTAACACCTTGGTCATTAATGGTAGAGGTGGGAATGCATAGATTGTTAGCAAGTTCCAGCTGAATGAGAGAGCATCTATTCTCCAGGCTTGTGGATGGTGTGTCCTCGAGCAGAACTTTTTCAGGTGATGGTTGAGGTGTGCGGCAAAGAGGTCTATGTCCGGCCTCCCCCATGCATGAGTTATTTGAGCAAAAATGTCTGGATGTAGCATCCATTCGTGCGGGTCCAGGATGTTTCTGCTTAGACTGTCCGCCAGAACATTGTCCCTGCCCGGAACAAACTGGGATTGCAGCTGTACGTCCAGTTTCAGGGATTTTTCCCAAAGAGCCATTGTTAGTCTGCAAAGGGGGTAAGAATGAGTACCTCCCTGCTTGTTTATGTACCACATAACAGTGGTGTTGTCTGTCTTTATTAGTAGATGGCCTTGTTGAAGATGTATTCTGAAGGCCTCGATTGCATGAATTACTGCTAACATCTCTTTTTGATTGATGTGTAGATGTATTTCCTGGGGGGCCCATTGCCCCTGAATGCATCTGCCCTCCATGTGCGCCCCCCTTCCATGGTCTGAGGCGTCTGTTGTAATGGTTTGGCTTGTTTGAGGTTTGTTGAAAGGCATACCTTTGTTTGACTGGCTTGCTTGAGCCCACCACAGAAATTCCCTTTGTAGACATGGGATGAGTGGGATAATTGCTTCTAAGTTGTGGCTGTGTTGAGACCATAAACTTTTTAGGTACCATTGTAGTTTTCTCATGTGAAGTCTTGCCAGTGGAATCAGTAGACTGCAAGATGCCATAAAACCCAGGGCCTGCAGGATTTTCCTTGCAGTCATCTGGGTGAGCCTTGCTAGGCTTTTGAAGTACTGTGGTAATTGTTCTTGCTTCTCGTCTGTGAGGTAAGCCATTTGCGATTGAGTGTCTAGTTTGGCTCCTAGAAAAATTATTTGTTGGGATGGCAGTAGTCTTGATTTTTGTAAGTTGACTGTGTATCCCAAAGCCTGTAGTAAGCAAATGACATAATTCAAGTTTTTTGTCAAGGCTTGCTTGCTGTCCGCTTGTATAAGGCAGTCGTCCAGGTAAGGGTATATTTGTATCCCCTGTAGTCTGCAGTGTGCAATTACTGATGCCAGGCATTTCGTGAATACTCTGGGCGCAGTAGATAAGCCAAAAGGCAATGCTGAGAATTGATAATGCTCTGACCCTGCAAGAAATCTGAGGTATCTTCTGCAACTTTGTCTGATTGGGACATGCAGGTATGCCTCCTTGAGGTCCAGAGTAACCAGCCAAGACCCCTTGCCCAGCATGGGAAGGAGTTGCTGTAATGTCAGCATTTTGAATTTTGGTACAATGAGAAAGGTGTTTAGAGCGGACAAGTCCAATATAGGCCCCCATTGATTTTCTTTTCTTGGCACAAGGAACAGTCTTGAATAAAATCCCTGGCCTTGTTCCTGAGGAGGAACCTTTTCTATTGCTTTTATTTTTATCAGCTTTGTAACTTGTTCGAAAGCCTCTGCCCTTTGATTTTGTGGCAGGTTTGGCATGCCTTGCTTTGTTGGTAAAGTATGGAAGTGGAACCTATAGCCTTGGTCTATTATGTCCAGAATCCATTTGTCCTTTGTTAAAATGTGCCAGTTTTTTGAAAATAAGGATAATTTTCCGCCTAAAGGTGCTTCTCTTTGAGCCTTGGTAGGCGGTGTCAAAGTCAAGTCATTGTGATTGTCCCTGTGGAGCAGGGGATGTCCCTGCGCCACCTCTCTGATTAGTCGATTGCCATTGGCGGCCTCTGTAGGAGCCTCTGTATTGCCCTCTTCCTCGGGCACGCCTGTTCTTTCCCCTTTGAAATTTGTCAGTGTCCGGAAAGGACCAATTCTTAGAAGGCCAATTCCTGCTGAACCTGGAGGAAATCCTTGACTGTTTGCACTGATTTAGCCTTTTCCTCAATTGATTTCAATACATCCTGAGCATTGGCACCAAATAGTTTGTGTTTTTCCAGAGGTGCATCTAGAAGTTTTAATTTAACATGATCTGGCAATGCCTGTTCTTTCAACCATGCATGTCTACGTATGACTGCCCCTGTCATAGCAGCCCTACATGAAGCTTCCAATGCATCATAACCACACTGAAGAAAATGATTGCTAACCTGCTGAGTGTTATGGACCAAATCCTGCAAGGCCTTTCTGTCTAAAGGCTCAGGAGAGGCTAACATTTTCTGCAAATCATCCATCAAGAAATCCTGATACTGAAACATATGAAAAAGGCAATTAAGGGCTCTCATGGCAAGAGTGGTTGAGGTATAAACTTTTTTGCCCCACCTCTCCAGGGACCTAGCTTCCCTGTCTGAGGCAAAGGATTTTTGGCCGTGGATGTGGCCACCTTTGGGCCCCTGAGAAATTGTTTCTAGATCCACAGAATGGGCCTTAAAGAAATGCTTGTGAGTTTCCGGAACCCTGTAGTATCTGTCTGGCTTGACAGGAGCAGGGGGTAGAGAGTCAGGTGAAGTACTCGAATCTGCGTACACATCATCCAGTACATCTAACACTGGGGGGATAGCTAAAGGCCTGTGTTGGGGAAGCTTAAGGAAGGTACGAAGCCGCTTCCTGGAGTCAGAGAATTCCTGGCCTTGCCACTGAAAATGCTCTCTCATGGAGTGGAGAATTTCCCCAAAAGAAATATCCTCAGGAGGAGAAGCAGAAGGAATAGAATCCTCCGCATCAGAATCCTCATAGGCCTGGAAGGATTCTTCCTGAGTATCTGAGTGATTAGAGTCAGCAGTAGCTTCATCAGAAGAAAGGGTGTCTGTGTGCTCAACCCTGGGCCTTTTGTCAGAAGGAGGCCGAGAACCTCTCTCAGGATGGGCCTGGGAGCCTCTGATTAAGGAAATCAAGTCTGCAGCTAAGGTCATGATTTGCTCATCAGTAGTGGGCTGAGGCAAAACTTTAGGAGGGTGAGACTTAGCCTGGCTGGCAGCCTTAGCACATGTATAGGCCTTTATAGACATAGACATAGGAGGCCTAGCTGCCCCACGTGCTGGAGTCACCTTATCCACCGGTATGGTCTCAGGCAAATCTTGGGCTTCAGATTCTGGAGGAAAATCCACAACCGGCACTGGCGCAGGCTCCGGGGCCGGAGTTATCGGTAAAGCGGTGTCGTCGGTCCGGATCGGCGGAACAACCGCCTCAGAAGAGACCGATGAACTCGCAGTAGTTTTTGGCGTGGTGTCGGTGGAAGTCACAGGCCGAGGATGTCGGTCCCGGTCTTTCCGCTTTTTGGAAATAAGTGGTGTCGGTTGTTCCGACGGCATGTTATAACAGAATTTATCGCCAAAAAAAGTCTTTGGCAAACTCTGCCCGGTGCCGGAGAGTGCGCTTATTGAAGCGGTCTGGGCCAAGGCAGCGGAGGCAGTAAGAATGGAAGTCCTTATGAGGTATTTGTTTACCACAAGACAAACAATTATTAACTTTTTCAATTTTGTCTGACATCGGCTGAGGCAAGAAAAGGTTCCCTAACGGGGTACTTCGCTTTTTGATGACTTCGGATAAGTAAAACACAGGAGTTGACCGACCAGCACTTGCAAACTGCTTCTAGTTCGGGCACCGCGTGGCAAGAAAGACTGGGGAAGATGGCGTCGGCTGATGCTTTTATACCCCAGCCGCTCTGACGTCGGGGAGGAGGCGACATCAGCCGACGCTAGACCCAGACTTTGGAATCCGGCCGACCGAGGGCTGCCCGAGGCAGGACAACCCATATGTAAGGACTGCAGTTGCATTCTTGAAGGACATCTCCCTTCATGAAGGCCTTACATAATTTGGTAGTAGATGAGAACAGGTGCTGAATTCCCATATGAAAATTAGATATAGCCACTCTCTGTAACTTATCAGTAGCAAAGCTAGCCCCTTGTTTGAAAAGATGACTAAGAAAAAGTAATAGATCTAGGACAGAAGCTGAAAAAGGATCGCTATTCTCTTTACAAGCCCGTATAGGAAATCGTTCCACTTACTCTTGTGCACCTTTTACTGGAAGATTTCTGGGAGGCCAAAACAAAATCACAGACTAGAGGGCCAAGCCTGGACTGTCTAACAATCACTGGAACCAGAGAAACCATGCGATCAATTTGAGGGTGTGGAGATTGGGGTGCTGAAGTTCTGAAGGGGTCCAGAAGCCATGGAGGACACTTGAGATGAGACCATACAAAGTGGAGCCACACCCGACGAGGCCAAAAGGGGGCAATGAGGATGACTGAGCTTTTCAACCTGCTTGCTTTCTGAAAAAATCTTGGGATCAAAGATTGAGGAGGATAAGCACAGAGAAAACCTGTGTTTTAAAAGGCTTGCAACAACAGGAGGATTGCTCTCATCTCTAGGACACGGACATACAACTTGGTCTCTGAGGGGGACCACATACCTTGAACCAGCTTTCCCTTGTAATGCTCCCCACCACCACAACTGGGAAGTGTCCATGGTCACCGTGGCTAGTGGAGGGGGGAAGAGAATGGCCTAACCAAATGCAGGTCCTGTGACTCAATCCAGCATTGGACATGAAGTTTGCAGACTGGAGTAAAGTTTATAGGCAGGGATAGAGGCTGATGAACTATTGACCACTGTACTGCCAAGGTCCACTGCAATATTCACATGAAGAACCTAGCTAGAGGGACTAGAATTATTGCTGTTGATAGGATGCCTAGTACCTGTAACACCAACCTTGCAAGAGAAGGGTGGGTAAGTCTCGTACTTTATTTCTTAAGGACGTGATCCGGTGTATAGGAGGACAAACCACTGTGCGTAGGGTATCCAGTTGGACTCCTATAAACTCTAGATTCTGTATTGGAGCTAGTTTGGATTTTGCAAGACTGACAGTGATTCCCAAGGAGTTTGAGATATGCAGTAAATAATCTCTGGCCTAAATTAGTTTACGCCTTGTTGTGGCAGTAAGGAACCAACTTGTTTAGATATGGAAACATGTAGAATCCCCCTGAGCCTCAAGTGAGCTGCAACGACTGTCATGCATTTAAACACCCGGGGGCTGTGGTGAGCCCAAAGGGCAGAGTTCTGAACTGGTAATAACTGGCTCCCAGCCAGAAACGCAGAAATCTCCTGTAGTGCCCGTCTATTTTTAATGTGAGAAATATGGAGATCTATGGAACACATCCAATCATCCTTGTGCAAAACAGACGCAATGGACTGGACCATAACCATTCAGAACTTGAATTTCTTTACATATAGATTTAGCTTGCTTAGATCCAGGATTAGTCTTAGTTCCCCCGTTTACTTTGGCACCAAAAAAAAGCAGGAGTAAGTTCAGAATCCTATATGTTCAGTTTGGACATTCTGGATGACTCTCTTTGAAGCAGCTTTTAAATCTCTTGAGCTGCTAACTCCCTCTGACTGGGAGGGACATCAGGGAATTTTCTGTGTGGACCTGAAAGAGGAAGGGAAAAGGGACTATAACTGCCTCTGGATATAATGCTTAGCACCCAGCTGCTTCTTGTAATATTTGTTCAGACTTCTGGGTGTAAAGAAAAATGTCTCCCGACTTCCTCCAGAGACAGTTGGGCAACACTTCAGGAGCATTGACAGAGCTTGCCGAGAAAGGAATCCCTATAGCCCTGGTTCTGCAGACCCTGTCGGCGTGTAGGGCGTCTGCCACTGAAACCTCCTCGGTCACTGAAACAAGGAACTTCCACAAGTCCTAGAAAGGTACCGGAGATTTACAGAAACACATTTTCTTAACACCTTACAGATTCCAGGAGAAGGTATGCCTCTGGTTATAAATCTTGATTCCAACAGTAAAAAGGGTCTTTCCTTCCTGCCCACTGCGGGTAAGCATTTCCTTTACCGAAGGCCCAAATAAGGAGGAGCCATCAAAGGGGGCATTAACAAAAGATGTCAAAGTATTCTGGGAAATCACAGAGCCTCATCCAGGCATGACGCTGTATATCTATACCACAGCTGGCTACTCAAAAGGTACCTTCAGCTGTACTGGAAATAAGCCTCATCAGTGATTTAGTTACAGAAGACAGAGTTACCAGTTGCGGAAAAAATTTCTTAAGATCCTCCACCAACATTGACTCAGCAAGAGAATTTTAAACCTCTTTGATCAAATCTCTCTGCAAATGCGTGAAATGGGTCAAGAAGTTAAATAACCACCGTGTGAACATAGTGGAGGTATAAATGTGCTTCACAAATCTGTATATTGTTCTGGACTCCTTGCTCAGTGAATGGACAGTGGCGCTCTGTTGCGCTAGCTCTTTTTTCATAGCTGCTGCCACAACTATGGCATCCACTACAACTCCTTTGTTCCAGAACTGTCGGTCTGCAAGTGGGGGACAGAAACTTATCCAGGCATTTGGGTACCGGTTCAACAATGTCTGGTTCCTTCCAGGCCCAGAGAGAGACCAGGTCGATCTGATGGGGGAGGGGGTAATCACCCGAGATGTAGATGGGCCAGTCACAATCCTCCAGAAACAGTTTCTTTAGGAAAAGGATTTTGGGAATACTAGTCACCTCTATGCCTAATGATTTTCAAGATGTCCCTGAAAGAAACATTATCAGGTGGTGATGAGGGGGATCCTTTGCCTCCCTCAAAGTCAGTGTCCTCCGTGAGGGACTCCATCGGGGACTCTATGTACCTCCTTTTGCACTCGCTCTTCCAAGGGACCTCCTCAGCTGGCTTTTCCTACAAGGTATCAGAAGAGGGAAGTCCCTGTAGGGAGCAAAAATGGAGGCTTTCCTGGACTGGCTGACCTGAAAGGGCAGAAAAGATGGCTCAGAGCTCAAAGCAGATGAAGAGTGAGGGGTAAGAGCCATGATATGACAGTTCTCTAGCTGTAGAGAAAACCCTTTCTACAACCCGGAAGGCTGACAAACCCTCTCTGAGCCAAAGTAGCAGAGGAAAAGAAGTCGGGGCCACCCCCAGATCCAGATCCATGTCACTCAGTGAGAATCAGGCCCAAGCTGTCTTAAGGGCCAATGCATCCAGGGGAAGGGCTGAAGCCAAACCCTGCCCCTCAGACCTAGCACAGATCATGCATATCAAAGACCCACTCTGATCAGAGGACAGCTGAAATGTACTGGTCAAGGTGACTGTTGGATCTGAAGGGAGGGACTTCTTCAGATCAGACGATGTACCTTTCAAGGATCTAGTATCCTTGGGCTCCAAAGCAGATTGTCAAATCGGAGAAGGAGATAACTGCTAAGAGGACAGCTCATGGATCCCGTAGGGGGTGAAGCTGGAATGACCCCTATCTGAATTTGAGTTCTAAGAAATTTCTGTATCATTCTGTCCATATCTAAAATCGGAGTGGCTCCTGGAGGCCGGTCTTGAAGGCTTGATGGGTGTCTGGAAAATCTTTTCTGGTAGAATCGGAGACAATAGCTGTAAAGTCAGATACAGCAAATTACCTTTAACTGTTCGATCTGGGGTTTTAGGATCCAGAGCAAAGGCAGGTTGAATAGGACAACTAATGCTAGGAGCCAAAACAGTCGGATCTGAAGCTGGCCCAATAGCAGTAGGATCCAAAACTCTCCTCTGCTTCAAAGATGGCTCCAAGGCGGAAGGAGGAGACTGATAATGTCTCTTTTTCAGCTCCGAGACCACCTGTCTGGTGGGTCTGAGCCCCAACAGGCAACATTCCTCTAAGTATCAACTTATTTCATCGATCAGAGAAGGCTCTCAGACTGAAGGTGCTACAAATGGTACAAGGAGGCTCTCAGACTGAAGGTGCTACAAATGGTACAAGAAGTGTCCAAATGGACAGCACCCAAACAAGATATGCACTTCCTGTGACCATCAGTTTGGTGTTCTATGCCCACACGAATTGCACTTTTTGAACCCAGTGGGCTTTTCTGGCTTATCTGACACAGCCCAAAATGATACAAAAATATCAACTAGAAGTCCAGTTATAAATACACAGCAAATTACAGTATAAATCTTAAAGAAGACAAGTTTTTTTAACAATTGTTTCCAATAAACGCTAATAAACTTTGCAAGGAGAAAGTATAGACAGAAAAAAATTTAAGCACACTCGTGGACAGAGAACTGCAACTACAAAACACACTTGTCCCTGTCGCCAGAGAAAACTAAGTGTAACTTTAAAACCCCTAAACTCAACTACAATTACTAATTTGCTAAATTCTACCTATAATACTAAAGCTTAATAAACTACAGTTAGAAAGTAGACACACACACACCAAAAGCTAAACAAAGTCCCTGCAAAGGAAGGAGCAAAAAAGTTATAACTGTATCAAAAAAGGAATCAAGAAAAAAATTAAACAGGTGAAAAAGGCACTTGTGTTTATATTCTCTAACAGGATACTATAGAGATCAGAGGAGTTTGGGATGCCCCGGGGGTTATAGGTAAAGGGAGGAGCATGATGCACAAATCAGAAGTCTTGAATAGTGCAACTGAGTCAGATACAAGGATTGGAACCTAAACCCAGATGTAAGGAAAAATGCATCAGATTAAGCACCTACTTTCATAGATGCGTCAACGCATGTCAAATTACCACTCTTGAAATGTTTGGAGAATCTATGATAAAGGAAGCAGACACTCAGTATTTTGCTTGAGGATATGCAAATTTAGTTGCTAGAGTGAAAATGTACCTCAGCTAAAGACACCGTCAAAAAAAGCAACCTCTAGCCAGCTCGCAAGGCACAACTGGTCAAGAGGAGGTTTATCTGGCACTACACATTTGTATAAGAAAACCCATAAAACCCATGTAAGCCATCATGCAAGTTCTATAAACTGGGGGGAGGGGGAAGTACTGGTTCCACCACACACCAAGGTCCTGGGAGGTACATGTTTCAATGTAACTAAACGGGGTAAAGCATTAAAGCAACAAAACTGTTAAACTTGCAACAATTTAGAGAGAATGTTCTGTCAGACCTACAGAGAACACCACTTAAAATGCCAATGGTGAGGGTTCATTTGGACACAGGTTTTACTAGAGAGATGGTGACGGACATACAGGCCAACTTCACATCAGACCTGCAGACCTGTTTGTGTGGAATAAGGGAATTAGAAACTACACCTACAAAGCACAAATAAATGGTCTGGTAGACAGATTTAATTATAAAACCAAGATGACAGCATTCACAAAGTATATGTGGGAGCATAAGCACCCACTTTCTCTTTGCATGCATGGGAAGTGCACCAAAACCAAAAATCCATAGTTTTAAGATGAGTCAAACCATTTCTGATGAGAGAGGAGGACGAGGAGAATTTCCATGGACAGCCTGTTGTACAGTACCTTCTAAATCCGATGACCAAGCTTAACCTCAAGGGGTTGGCACAAGGGCACCAGTACAGCAGCAGAAAAGGTTGCCAGACCAGACAGTGAGAGATTCCAACAACATACAGGTGGATAACAGGTAATGGTGCTTAGTTCTATTTGACAGGACAGGTTGTAAGCTGCATCAGAGAGACCTTTCACTTTTGTAAGGCGAGTGAAGTTAAAGTGGCAAAATTGTTACACAAGAGGCGAAGACGCAAAACTTGCTAAGTTAGCATGACGAAGCTCTACTATGACAAATAATAAATGGTACTCAATACCTGCAGTGGGTTACAGGAGGAATGAGAGGGGGATCTTTTGATACACCACCTCAGCAAGGCTCGATCTGACATACAGTGGATGAGTCTGTGCAGCCCAAACAGCTGCCCACTGCTCACTGCTGAGCCAGGGGGCACATAACTGCTACAACAGAGGCTGGATGAGTAGGACACAAATCCTCAAAATACGGTGCAACAGAGGTCCTTCTTGGTACACTCGGATCACTACACGAGGTGCATCAAATCACTCAACAGTTCATCAAGATAAGTCTATTTGGAAAAACTTCTGGGCAGCAAAAGTGATGCCACGCTAGATACTGCATCTTATGCAAATGACTCTGCTCCTTTCCATGAATTTCAAAGCAAACGGGCAACATGATCCTCTTGGGGTCAGCAACAAAAGGGAAAATGACAACAGCTTTGCCTCAAGTATGTCACAATGCTCTTCTAAATAAAGCAAACGTGCCCACTAAAGTAACATTAGCAATGCTGCTGCAGATCTGGAACTTGAAATCTACACATGCTAAAGGTCTCTATGTGCACCGGTACAAGGACAGATGACCAGGCCCCATACATGAATGAAAGAACAAGTCAATGCCGACAGATGGATGGAAAATTGACATAGCTAGTGATGGAGAGATGTCTGCACCCATTACCCAGGGACAAGGTATGACTACAGCTCTGCACCATCCATGACAGGTGATACACCAAATACCTTCAGACCAAACGTGGATGACCAGGTAATGTCCACATACCATGGCAGACATCAGAAAAGCCACAGGACCTCAAGAGGAAATTTACCTGTTACAGTTATCTAGATTCACTACGACAAACCCTGCAAGGCCCAGGAGATATTGTGAGCAGTGGAGGAAGTCACCATAAGAAGTTTAAGAGGAAGGAGGAAAGTATTAAAATAAAAATAATAAAGCTAGCCAAGTGCAACACTGAAATATCAGTTTTGCAAACAAACTTCAATAATGCAAGACTGGACAGGTCCAAGACGGTCAGTCACTAAGCAGCATGCCAAGAGGAACTCTCACAGCAGGAAAACCAGTAACTGGTGAAAAACATCTGTAAACAAAGTGAAGTAAAAATTCAGGTCCTGGATGAAGTATCTCAATGTTAAGAACGGGGGAAAAAAGCAAAAACAGGAGAAACAAGGACAAAGCTAAAAAGGAAAAGGTTTGCTGGACAAGGACAATGTAGTGATTCAGTAAGAAGCAGACCACTGTATGATACAGAAGCAAGATATGGCTTGCAGCAGCTTTGAAGAGCAAATGTTTCAAATACAGTCTGAAGTTTGTAAAATAAGTAGGACACTGGAAGACTTAAAAAAAAAATCAAATGAAGAGAGAACTGAAAAAATAAGCACTGAATAATGACTGATGAGCTGGTCAAGCTGACAAAGTAAGAGATTAGATGAATGAGATGGACAGAAAATGAGATTTCCCAGAGGACCTGTCCCAGAAAATGAACGACTTGTAAGGCACAGCAAGGATAATGTCAGGCTCCATGGCTTACAGGGAGGAAGCCCTACTGCACCCCAAGGTGACAGTAATTAGCATCCATGAATCTCTAGCAGAAAGGCAAAGGAAAAGAATGAAATGCAGCCATTCTAAGACCGGGGAAGCCACTTCTCATTCTTCACCAAAGGGGCAACATCCCTTGTGAGGAAGACACTTCTCATTCTTCACCAAAGGGGCAATACCCCTTGTGGGGAAGCCACTTCTCATTCTTCACCAAAGAGGCAATACCCCTTGTGGGGAAGCGACTTCTCATTCTTCACCAAAGAGGCAACATCCCTTGTGGGGAAGCCACTTCTCATTCTTCACCAAAGGGGCAATACCCCTTGTGGGGAAGCCACTTCTCATTCTTCACCAAAGGGGCAACATCCCTTGTGGGGAAGCCACTTCTCATTCTTCACCAAAGGGGCAGAATCCCTTGTAGAAGTGAGGGACGCCTTGTGCAGTCAACCCAGGGCACATTCTCCTTCTGCTTCTTAACCTAGCATGGGCAGGGAGTTAGGGACATAAGAAAACCTTCCAAACACCCCTTTCGGACAGGTGAACGATGGCCCTTCTCAGATGACTCCGGACCTTAGAGAGGAAAGGATGAACGTGTTGTATAAGGTAAGAAGAGTTGCGCAAGTCCTACTCATCTGGAACAGCAGATGTAAATTTCACACTGCCTTAGTGGCATGTGGTTATGCGCCTGCACAAACCCACACTATGCAAGCCTCTTAGAGCTCAAAATCCCCTCCTCTGATTCTCAGTGATAGGAAATTGGCTAAGCTCCCCATCAGGGAAGCCTAACCACTGTGACAAAGTCATTCAGGCTTTTAGTGCCAAGAAAGAACAAAGAGGGACCAGAACAAGAAATGCCTGAAGCAAACCAATATGCATCCAAAACGCAACAGAAATAACTAAAGCCATGCAAGAAAAGGGTTTGATACGGCCAAACTATATACAAAATAAAGGGGACGGATAGTGGGTGCTGCCACTGAGGCAGTGTGAAACTCGAACATGTACTGCTACATTTAAGTAAAAATTACACAAATGTACTATATGTTACTCATTCACACTGCCTCAGTGGCATATGGGTAGAGTCCCAAAGCTTAGCCAACCTGGGAAGAGGAAGGATAAGTAACCATAAGCCCCTGGAGAAAGTTCCCCCCAAAGTCTGCTCTGCAACTTTAAAGTGAATCCAATTTGTAGTGCTTTGCAAAGGTAACAATAGTGGACCAGGATACTGCCTCTAGAATGCTTTTAGAGTCCACTCCTTCCCAATATGCCAGCAAATAGGATAAGGCTCTGGTGGAATGCATCTTAACCTTGCCTGGAATAGATATGCCAAGGTGGGAGAGGATGGTGGAATGCATCTTAACCTTGCCTGCAATAGATATGCCAAGGTGGGAGAGGATGGGGGAATGCATCTTAACCTTGCCTGCAATAGCTATGCCAAGGTGGGAGAGGATAAGGCTCTGGTGGAATGCATCTTAAGCTTGCCTGCAATAGATATGCCAAGGTGGGAGAGGATGGGGGAATGCATCTTAACCTTGCCTGCAATAGCTATGCCAAGGTGGGAGGGGATGGGGGAATGCATCTTAACCTTGCCTGCAATAGATATGCCAAGGTGGGAGAGGATAAGGCTCTGGTGGAATGCATCTTAACCTTGCCTGCAATAGATATGCCAAGGTGGGAGAGGATGGTGGAATGTATCTTAACCTTGCCTGCAATAGATATGCCAAGGTGGGAGAGGATGGGGGAATGCATCTTAACCTTGCCTGCAATAGATATGCCAAGGTGGGAGAGGATGGGGGAATGCATCTCAACCTTGCCTGCAATAGCTATGCCAAGGTGGGAGAGGATGGGGGAATGAATCTTAACCTTGCCTGCAATAGATATGCCAAGGTGGGAGAGGATAAGGCTCTGGTGGAATGCATCTTAAGCTTGCCTGCAATAGATATGCCAAGGTGGGAGAGGATGGGGGAATGCATCTTAACCTTGCCTACAATAGATATGCCAAGGTGGGAGAGGATGGGGGAATGCATCTTAACCTTGCCTACAATAGATATGCCAAGGTGGGAGAGGATGGTGGAATGCATCTTAACCTTGCCTGCAATAGATATGCCAAGGTGGGAGAGGATAAGGCTCTGGTGGAATGCATCTTAACCTTGCCTGGAATACATATGCCAAGGTGGGAGAGGATAAGGCTCTGGTGGAATGCATCTTAACCTTGCCTGCAATAGATATGCCAAGGTGGGAGAGGATAGTGGAATGCACCTTAACCTTGCCTGCAATAGATATGCCAAGGTGGGAGAGCATAAGGCTCTGGTGGAATGCATCTTAACCTTGCCTGCAATAGCTATGCCCAGGTGGGAGAGGATGGTGGAATGCATCTTAACCTTGCCTGGAATAGATATGCCAAGGTGGGAGAGGATGGTGGAATGCATCTTAACCTTGCCTGCAATAGATATGCCAAGGCAGGAGAGGATGGTGGAATGCATCTTAACCTTGCCTGCAATAGATATGCCCAGGTGGGAGAGGATGGTGGAATGCATCTTAACATTGCCTGGAATAGATATGCCAAGGTGGGAGAGGATGGTGGAATGCATCTTAACCTTGCTTGGAATAGATATGCCAAGGTGGGAGAGGATGGTGGAATGCATCTTAACCTTGCCTGCAATAGCTATGCCCAGGTGTGAGTAACAAAATAATACCAGATCACAACCAATGAGTAGTCATTTGCTTGGATGAAGGTTAACCATTTTTTTACCTTCAAAACATGTTCAGCTTTCCTGTAGGGCTTACTTTTGTCAAGGTATTACCCAAACTCTGCCTGTGCACATTCAAGGTATGCAAAATCTTCTCTCCCATGTTTCTGGGGTTCTCAAAGAAAACTGGGGTATAGCTTGATTCACGGTAAATTCAGAAACAACTTTTGGCATGAAAAAATGTATTAGTGTGTAGAAAACCCTGTCGTTGGGGAAAATCAGATAAGGCTGCCCCAACACGAGAGCCTGCAGCTCAGAAACTCACTTTGCAGATGTCAGAACAATAAGCAAAATGATTTTCCAAAGGATGGACTTCAATATCAGCCTGAAAGGCAGGTCCAAAAGAGATATAGTCACTTTTTCAACATCAAAGTTGACATTAGGAGAAGGGATTTGCTTTTGAGGAGGGCTCAAACATAACTCTCCTCACAAACTGTTTGACCACAAAGAGACGAAAGAGAAGGACTCGTGAGCAGTCAAGCTCAGATGCACCTTGAGAGATGCATAAGACAAAGCATCAATAAGTTACTGATGTTAGTATTTCAAAACTAGAAGGGTACACACCATACCAGTTCCTGCAGTATCAGCTAGGCATGACCTAGAAAACCTCCAACTTTTAAACACAAGGGTTCCTACTTGCACTTTTCTTGGCTCCTTCAACTCCTGCTTTACATACTCGTGGAACAGCCTTAAAAGGTACAAAGATAGCAACTTCTCTCAGCTGGGGTGCACCAGGTTCTCCTGAGACCATGTGAGCAGATCTTGAGTGTGACGAAGCTTGTGTTAAATTACCCTTGGCCAATTCTATTAACAGGGAGAACCAACTTTGCCTCAAACAAAAGGGGGTCATAATAATCTTTGTTAATTCTTTCTGAATCTTCAGAAGTAACTTGGGCATCAGTGGGAAAATGGTGGAAATGCATAAAGGAGTATTCCCATCAAAAAAAAAAAAAAAAAACTTAGCATGGCTACAAGGGTGTCTCAAACAGAATTTTTCCAGCCATCTGTTTTTAAAGGAGGAGAACAAATCTCTTTGTTCCCCAAATTTGGACCAAATCCAGCCAGACCTACAAACGGAGTTTCCATTTTGAGTGTGTCCATGCAGGATGTGCTTAATCTATCTGCCACCATGTTTTGCTCTGATGGGATGTATGAGGCCTGAAGCATTAGAGAAGGGTGTAAGGCTAGCTCCCAGACCATCAGTGCCAACAGGCAAAGAGGAAATGGCCTAGCAGTTTGTTCAGGGACCACTACAGTGATGCTGTCTGTTATCTGTAAAAGGGTACCTGGAGTCTAAAACTGGTACAGAACTCCTAAGGTCTGAATCAATGTTAACATTTCTTTAATGCTTACGTGCTTTGTAGAGCTTGAAGGACCCCTTTCACTTTGAACTTGAACTCCCCTGGACACTGATGCTCATGCAAAATCTGACACGTCCTCTGGACTGATTCACCTGGGGTGTGGAGGGAGAAGGGTAGGCCTAGACTGAGAGACATTTGATCTCTCCACCACTGACTCTTGCTTCACAAACTCCACCACTGGTACATGGAACTCCAAGGGATGCAGGTGCTAGGCTCAACATTATTTTAAGTAGCAATGACTTTTTTTTTTCATGTGGAGTCTAGCTAGTGGTATCATAAGGATCACTGATGCCATGAGGCCTAGAATTTTGAGAAACTCTCTTGGGAAGACAGCTTCTTGGAGACAGAAATCTGCAAGAATGTTCTGACAAAGTCAGGACTTTGGCTTCTGGTAGAAAAGCCATACTTTTTTGTGTGTCCATGATATACCCAGGAAGGAAAAGCCATACTTTTGTGTGTGTCCATACTTTTTTGTGTGTCCATGATATACTCCAGGAAGGCAATACTTTGTTAGGGCGAGAGAAAGGAATTTTATAGGTTCATTGTGAAACAGGAAACGACTGCAATGTGATAAGCATCTTTCACCTGTAAAGTCACCATGAGACAGTGAGCCAGAAGGGATAGGACCATCTGCATGGTGGGCAGTCTGAATTTGGGTACTTTCAGAAAGGTATTTAAGTAGATAAAATCTCAACACTAGTCTCTACAATAGCTCATTTTTGGGTACCAAAACGATTCGGGTGTAAAATCCTTTTTCTCTTATTTTGGTACAGGAACTGGTTCTATAACTCCTGCTTGAAACTGATTAAAGAGTACCAAAGAGTAAGTACAGTTGTGTACACTTACCATAAATGTAGATGTTCAAGTGTATTCACTGTTGCAGCCATTGCATTTGGGTTATCTGCCTACAGGTAGCCTTCAGCTGGCCTGAATACCAAAGTCTTGGGATTTCTGCGTCGGATGCTATTGCTTCTTCCATGACGTCAGGGGTATAAAACATGCAGCTGATGCCATTACATCAGTTTTTCTTGACCCAGATGTCAGGTGCCCCCAAAATATGAAGCAATTATATGGTGTGGAACACCCAGGCAAAAAGCAAATACACATAGTATAAGATATGCCAAACCAAAAAGGACAGCAGAAAGCAAAGACAATCAGGGGGCTGGAGGGAGGGTAACCAGGACTGCAACAGTGAATACACTCGAACATCTATATTTATTGTAAGTGTACACAACTGTACTATGTTCTTCATGTTTCACTGTTGCAGTCATCACATTTGGGTTGATTCCCAAAGCTAACGAAGGGTGGAGGTAGAGTAAGAAGCATTAGGCCTGGCAATCAGGCCCTGTAAGACTGCTGTGGCAAATCCAGCTCTGGATTTAGAAAAGATAGGCAAGTGGTAATGCTTGGTGTAAGTGTGTACTGAGATCCAGGTTGCAGCTTCCAGGATGTCCCTGGCAGGGACTCCTCAGAAATGCAGAAGAGGTAGATGTAGCCCTAGTAGAATGTGTTCTTATCCCGTGGGGTAGGTTTTCCATGGTGCTTGTAGCAGAAATGTATGCATTGTGCTATCCATTTAGATATGGTTTGCTTTGAAATGGCCTTCCCCTCCGCCACTGCAGCAAAGCTGACTAGCAGCTGGGCAGATTTTCTGAAAGGCTTAGTCCTGTCCAAATAGAATCTAAGCCGTCTGTGCACGTCTACAGAATGCAGTACCCTTTCCCCTTTATTTTGAGGATTAAGGAAAAAAAGTAGGCAGATGAATGGACTGGTTTAAAGTCACACTAGACACCACCTTAGGCATAAAAGATGGGTTAGTCCTGAGGGAAACCCAGTCCGCATGGAAGATAATGAAGGGTTCCACTGCTATAAAGGCCTGCAGTTCAGTCACTCTTCTTGCTGAAGTGATGGCTAGAAGAAAAAAGTGGTTTTCCATGAGAGAAACTTCAGCTCTGCTGTAGCAGCCGGTTCAAAGGGGGGAAGTGTAAGTTTTTCCAATACAAAGTTAAGTCCCAGGCCAGTGTGGGAGCTCTCCTGGGGGGGGGGTCTTACATTTTTGGCCCCTCTAAGGAACTGTTTTACCAGAGGATAAAAGAATTGGGGTGGCTCAGTATTATAATGAGCTGAGATGGCAGAGGCATGAATCTTAATTGAAGAGAAGGATAGGCCCTTCTGGAGCATTTCTGTTAAATAACCTAGTATATGACTTAAGCTGGGCAGAGTTGAGGCCATCCCTTGAGACTGGCTCCAGGAACAGTATCTTTTCCACTTTTCTGAATAGGATTTTCTAGTACTAGGCCTCCTTGCCTCAAGAATGACATCCAGCACCTGCTTACTGAGGGTTGCTAGAGGTGGGTTTAGGGAATTAGCCAGGCTGCAAGGTTCAGGATCTGAAGCTGAGGGTGCAGAATTTGGCCCCCCTGCTGGGACAGCAGGGAAGGGGTCTGAGGCAGGTGCCATAGTTTTAGCACTGTCAGAGTGCGCAAAAGAGGATACCAGTGCTGGCGTGTCCAGTCTGGTATAATCAGGATTGTCCTTGGCTTGTCGTGTTTGATCTTTAGTAGTACCTTTGAGAGGAGAGGCAGAGGGGGAAAGGCATAAACTGAGAGGCTTTCCCAGGAAAAGGGCAGGGCATCCTCCTTCCAAGCTTGGCTGTGCAGAGTTCTGGTGCAGTATTTGTTCAATTGATAGTTCTGAGGGGAAGGAAACAGGTCCACCTCTGGTGTCCCCCATCTTTTCCCAAAAAGCTTGAATATTTTGGGTTCCAATTTCCATTCGTGTGGGTCCATGAGAATTCTGCTTAAATCATCTGCCAAGGTTGTCAGAGCATTCTGTACAGCTAACATTTCTGTTTGATTGATATGCAGGTGCATCTGCTTTGGGTTCCATTTGCCCTGAATGCACTGCCCTGCCATGTGAGCCCCCCATGCATAGTCTGATGAGTCTGTTAGGATTTGGGCGGCAGGAGGAAGAGTGAAAGAGTCCCTTGTTGTGGTTGCAGGCCTCTGCCCACCAAAGGAACTCTGCCCTTAGACGCAGAATAAGAGCAATTATTGTTTCCAGGTCCTCAGAGCATTAACACCACAGACTTTTTAGATACCACTGAAGTTTCCTAATATGCAGTCTTGTATATGGAATTAACAGAATGCAAGAGGCCATGAACCCCAGAGCTTGCAGTATTTTCCTTGCAGATAGCTGGCTTTTGGTGACCAGTAGGTTGAAGTAAGTTGTCAAATAAGTTTGGTTCTCTGGAGTAAGGAATGACATCTGGGAAGTTGTGTTCAAGCTTGCTCCCAGGAATACAATCTGTTGGCAGGGTACTAGGTGTGATTTCTTTTCATTGATGGGTGTACCCCAGTGAAGTTAGAAGTCTCTTTACAAATGCCAAGTGCTGAAGTAACACGTCCTGACTTTCCGCATGAATCAGGCAATCGTCCAAGTATGGGTAAATTTGAATTCTTCTCTGCCTGCAAAAAGCAATGGCTGGAGTTAGGTACTTTGTGAATAGTAGATAAGCCAAAGGGAAGTGCAGAGAACTGATAGTGCACAGAGCCTGCCTTGAAGCCGAAGGCATTTCCTGCAAGATTCCCTTATGGGGATGTGCAGATAAGCTTCTTTTAAGTCTAGGGTTGCCAGCCAGGAGTCCTTGGCAAGTATAGGAAGAAGCGGTTGGAGAGTTACCATTTTGAATTTTGTAACCACCAGGAAGGTGTTGAGAATAGATAAATCCAGGATAGGAAGCCAGGTTCTTTTCTGGGAACCAGGAACAGTCTTAAATAAAAGCCTTGTCCCCTTTGTTCTGCTGGGACAGGCTGAATAGCCTTGATGCTGAGGAGAAAAAGTACTTGCTTTTGGGCCTCTGCCCACTGGTTTTGGGGGAGGTCTGGCCATCCACTTAGGGTTGGGAGTGAGTCGAAGTGGAATCTGTATCCTAGGGAAAGAATGTTTAAAACCCATTTGTCTTGGGTAATGTATTCCCAGTTTTTTACATGCAGGGCGAATTTTCCTCCTAAAGGTGCAAGTACTTGAGTAAGGCTTGGGGGAGTTAAGGATAAGTCATTGTGCAAGTTTACCATAGGGGGTGTCTTACTACTCCCTGTTTTGGACGTGGGAGCACCCCACTGCTTAGATCTCTGCATAACCTGAGACTGAAGTCTTGGGGGTCTGCTGCCCCTGCGTTTGGACTGAGAAGGCCTGGAAGGGACTGGAAAAGACCAGTTCTTTGAAGGCCAATGCCTACTGAATCTAGGTGGCTGTACTTGTAAGAAATCTTTAACAGTTTGCATAGATTTAGCTTTCTCCTCCATCCTTTTGAGAACTTCTTCTGCTTTACTGCCAAATAAGTGTTCTTGGTTTAAGGGTGCATCCAGTAATTTTGCTTTAACACAATCTGGCAAGTTTTGTTCCTTAAACCAAGCATGCCTTCTAAGAACAGAACCAGTGACAGCAGCCCTACAAGCTGCTTCTAAAGCATCAAAACCACACTGCAAAGTATGTTTACTAACTTGGTCAGCAGAATACATTAACTCTTGTAAATCTTTGTGTTCTGCACAGTCAGGAATCAACATAATTTTCTGTTTAATTAGCCCCATAATATGCTGCTGATACTTTAACATATGAAACTGGCAACTTAAATCCCTAATGGCCAGAGTAGCAGAGGTGTATACCTTCTTACCCAATCTGTCTAAAGCCCTAGAATCCCTGTCAGAAGGGGTAGGATTCTTGGCAGTAGTAGCCTTAATGCCTTTTGGTCTTTGGGAAATCTCTGGATCCGCAGTAGGATTCTTGCAAAGGAATTTGTGAGAGTCCGTTACTCTATAGTACTGGTCAGGTTTCCTGGGAGCTGAAGGAAAAGTATTCAGGGTAAGGTTGGATTCCAAGAAAACATCATCTGCAATCTCCAGAACAGGAGGGATAGCTAGAGGCCTGTGCTGAGGCAGGTTTAAAAATTCCCAGAGTCTCTTTTTGGACCGAGAGTATTCTTGACTTTCCCAGCGGAAATGCACCCTAAGGGTATGTAGGGTTTCACCAAAAGAAAAACCTTTTGGAGATAAAACAGAGGGAATGGAATCCTCTGCATCAGAATCGTCATAAGTAGATAAGGGTATGTCCTGGTAGTCAGAAGGAACAGAGCTATCAGATTCCTGATCAGAAGAATCAGAAGGAAAATCAGTTCTAGGTCTGTCTGAGGGGGAAGGCTGGCTTCCCCTAATTAAGGTAATAAGGTCTTCTCTGCCATTCTAATCACTTGTTTTTGAGGCCTGTGGGCCTGAGAATGCACTTTGGTCATCAGTTTCCTAGGCATAGTGTAAACTTTAGGCCTGAGAAATTCAGTATTTTTGGCTTGAAACAAAGTTGTCGGTTTAATAAAAAAATCGGTTGGCCTGAATACACCCTCAAAAGCCTGTGCCTGCACAGCGTCTGTGGACCCATCCAAGGTAGAGACATCTGCAGGTTCCATAGTTGAAGCATCTTGGGGCATACCAGGCTCCAAATAGGTCTCAGCAGAGGCCTGCGAATCTGTATAAGCAGGCATCATGGGCTGCGAAAGCGCCCGAGTACCAGCGGACTGGCAACTAGCTTAATGGTAGCAACGTCGGCAGTTCTGGACCTATGCGGTCACTGTCTTTATCCTTATGTTTTTTCAGAAGATCGGTAGTTGGATGGCTTACCGACGCCATTTCGGAGTACAGAGATAGACAGCGAAAGTATTTAGCTACAAAAATTGCGCAACGATGGATAGTTCGGGCTTGAACAAGGCACAAATCCGACAGCAAGGGACATAGTGGTCTGGGCCTAAACAGGTGACACAGTAAGAATGAAAATCTCTAGGAGGCATTTGCTTTCTACAGGCAAGACAATTTTTAATTTTTCCTGACATCGGTTAGAGCAAGAGAAAAGGATCCTCAACAGGGTACTATCTTTTAGAAGACTTCAGGTCTGATACTCCAAAAGAAAATTTCAGGAGTCGGACGACCGGCACTTGCAAACTGCTTCTGCTTCAAGCACCGCACGGCAAGAAAGACTGGTGTAATGGCATCGGCTGCATGTTTTCTTCCCCTGACGACCTGATATCATGGAAAAAGTGACAGCATCAGATGAAGAAATCCCAAGACTCTGGTATTCAGGCCGGCTGAGGGCTACCTGCAGGCAGATAACCCAAATGTAATGACTGCAACAGTGAATGCAACAGTGAAACATGAAGAAAATCAGATTTGCCTGGTCTGGCAGGTGCGAGAGATTTTTCCTGAAAGGAGGAGGATTTACTGTCCACTGCCACGAGTATCCTCACTGAATTATTCCCTGCACCCACTTGTCTGAGACTATTGGTGGCCAGACTGCTGGACTGAGAGTGAAAGGAGAGGAAGGACAGGAGGAAGGGACAGGATGCACAGAGTCTTGGCACAGTTCTTTAGCAGGGGAAAGATTTTTTTTTTTAAACAAACCCCGTTTTATTTGGTTTGGAAGCGTCATCCTCATGCCATTTCCCCTTGGTAGGCCGGGATTCTTGTTTGTTTCTTTGTTCTGCCTTTGGGCACCTTGTTAGGTAAGAACCTGGAAATATGAAACATTGTAGATACCTGAAGAATCGATTTAAAACTCTGTCATCCCACAGTCCGAGAATTCTGGGGAGAAGCAGGACCACAAACCCAGAGTTTAAAGCAGCAATCAAAAAAAAAATGTTTTAATCCTCAGAAAAATGTGGTTATGTAACCATGCATACCTTCTTAATACAGCAAAAGCAGCTACATTTATTGTGTCTGCACCTTCCAAGACACTTCTCAAAGCACATTTCAAAACTTGAATCGCAACAGAAATAATTTCATTCATATAACACTTCTGTTCAGCAAGCAAGGATGCATTAAAGTGCAAATGCATTGCAAAACAAATTGCATATGAAGCCCTGATGACGTAAACTTCTAAAAACTAAATTACTAGACTGAGCTAACTTTTTTACCCTGAGATTCTAACCACTTGCCAAATTTATCTGGTAGTGTGGGGTTAGAAGAAGCCAAGGCTCTAGTTAGAGTTGGCAGCTAATGAAACTGCACATGGTCATCTGACAAAGGAGCAAAGAGAAAGTACAGCTGTGTACACTTAACATAAATGTATATGTTCAAGTGTATTCACTGTTGCAGTCATCACATTTGGGTTACCTGCTTGCAGGTAGCACCCAGTCAGCCTGATTATCAAACTCTTGGGTCCTGCATCAGTTGCGGTCTCTTCTTCCATGACATCAGGCAGTCAGGGGTATAAAGCATGCAGCAGACGTCATTACATCAGTTTTTCTTGCCCCAGATGTCAGGTGCTCCCATAATGGGAAGCAATTATATAAAGGGTTACACCTCCAACAAAAAGCAAGCTTAAATACAGTAAACAAGAAGAAAGGTATAGCCAATAGAAGTCAGGGGGCTGGAGGGAGGGTAACCAGGACTGCAACCGTGAATACACTCTTAACATCTACATTTATGGTAAGTGTACACAACTGCACTATGTTCTTCGTGTTTCACTGTTGCAGTCATTACATTTGGGTTGAGTCCTAAAGCTAAGGAAGGGAGGAAGCAGTTAAAAGCATTAGGACCAGCTATTAGGCCCTGCAAGACTGCAATGGCAAAACCAGCTCTGGATTTAGAAAAAAAAAAAAAAAAAAAAAAGGCAAGGTAATGCTTGGGGAAGGTATGAACAGAACTCCAGGTAGCAGCTGCTAGGATGTCCCTGGTAGGAACACCTCTGAGAAAGGCTGTTGAACTAGATGCAGCCTTGGTGGAATGTGATCTTATCCCCATTGGGGTAGATTTTCCATGGTGCTTATAGCAGAAATGAATGCAATGGCCTATCCACTTAGAAATGGTTTGCTTTGAAATGGCCTTCCCCTCTGCTCCTGCAGCAAAGACAACCAGCAGCTGTTCAGTTTTCCTGAGAAGCTTAGTCCTGTCCAAATAAAATCCAAGTTGTCTGTGCACATCTAAGGAGTGCAGTATCCGTTCCCCTTTGTTCTGTGGATTAGAAAATAAGGTTGGCAAATGAATGGACTGATTAAGGGCCACACTGGATATCACCTTGGGCATAAAGGAAGGATTGGTCCCAAGGGACACCCTGTCAGCATGGAAGATAATGAAAGGCTCCATTGCCATGAGGGCCTGTAATTCAAAACTCTTTTTGCTGAAGTGATGGCTAGAAGGAAGGCTGTTTTCCAAGAAAGGAATTTCGATTCTGCAGTTGCAGCTGGCTCAAAAGGAGGTACAGTGAGCTTTTCCAATACAAAGTTAAGGTCCCAGACTGGAGTAGGGCTCTCCTGGGTGGTCTTAAATGTTTGGCCCCTCTGAGGAATTGCTTTTGCAGGGGGTATGAGAAGAGGGGTGGCTCAGTATTATAATGTGCTGAAATGGCTGAGGCATGAATTTTAATAGAAGAGAAGGAAAGGCCCTTGTGAAGCATCTCTGTTAAGTATCGAAGAATATGCGGTAAGCTTGGCACTGTTGTGCCCATCCCCCGAGTTTGGCTCCAGGAACAGTATATTTTCCACTTTTCAGCATAGGATTTTGTAGTATTAGGCCTCCTTCCCTCCAGAATGACATCTAGCATTTGCTTACTGAGGAATGATATTGGAGAGCTCAGGTAATTAGCCAGGCTGCAAGGTTCAGGATTTGAAGCTGGGGGTGCAGAATTTGGCCTTCTTCCTGGGACAACAGGGAAGGAGTCTGAGGCAGGTGCCACGGTTCCAGCAGTGACATACTGCGCAAGAGGGGGTACCAGTGTTGGTGTGGCTAGTCTGGTGTAATGGGTATTGTCCTTGGTTTGTCCTGTTTGAGCTTTAATAGAACTTTCGAGAGGAGAGGCAGAGGGGGAAATGCATAAACCGAGAGGCTTTTCCCCGGTGGAGGACAGGGCATCCACTTTCCAAGCTTGCCTGTGGGGAGTCCTTGTGCAGAATTTGTCCAATTGGTAGTTTTGAGGGGAGACAAACCGGTTTATCTCTGGGCTCCCCCCATTTGTTTCTCAAAATGTTGAATATCTTTGGTTCCAGTTTCTACTCATGTGGGTCCATGAGATTTCTTCTTAGGTCATCTGCCAGTGACTTTAGCTTGCCTGGCAGGAACTGAACTTGACTGCATTAAACTTACGAAAGCACATATAAGCAACTGGACTGGTATTCCACAGCAGGGCGTATTAGTTGAACGGGCACATCGTGTGTATGCTCCAAATCTAGCTATAAGAAAGCAACCTAGACCTTTAATAAAAAGGATGCAATCTTACCAGCAGAAAGAGTTAATTTTGTCAAAATTGTGGCAGAAGGACAAAATAGTAAAAGTAGGAAACAGCAGAGTGTTTGTGGAGAATGATTACTCACAGTACACCAGGCAAAATAGGCGAGGTCATGACTGCTAAAGTTGGTCGACTTCTTTGAGACAGTCATTAAGGCCATAGTCGATGGGAAGACTGTGCCCACCGCCTACTTTGACCTGGCCAAAGCCTTTGATACTATTTCCCACTGAGGAAAACGGATAAACTATGGCATCAATCCATATGTTACCAGATGGGTAGCAAACTGGCTCACTGACAGAAAGTACAGTTTTGTACCTACCATAAATGTAGATGTTCAAGTGTATTCACTGTTGCAGTCATTACACTTGGGTTATCCTGCCATCAAGCAGTCCCCGCAGTCGGCCCGACCATCAAGCGGTCCCCGCAGTCGGCCCGAGTTCCAAAGTCTTGGTCCGGCGTCGGTGACGTCAGTGCGCCAGGGGTATACAAGATGCAGCCGACACCATTTTCTTCAGTTTTTCTTGCCCCAGATGTCAGGTGCCCCCAAATAGGTAGGCAATATATATTGCTAATAAAATATACATAAAAAAATAAAAACAATACCTTCAGCTACAAGCATACACACCACATTGGTTGTGTAGGATAGAAAGGTATAGATAGGTCCCAGCCAATAAAAGTGCGGGTGGAGGGAGGGTAACCTGGACTGCAACAGTGAATACACTCGAATATCTACATTTATGGTAGGTACAAAACTGTACTATGTTCATTGTGTTTCACTGTTGCAGTCATTACACTTGGGCTGAATCTCAAAGCTGAGGCTGGGTGGCTGGATCTATAAACAGTTTGGAGTGGCTATGAGGCCCTGCAGCACTGCAGTGGCAAAGCCAGCTCTGGATTTAGACTAAAGAGGCAAGTGGTAATGCTTGTTAAAGGTGTGCACTGAACTCCAAGTTGCAGCTTCCAAAATATCCTTGGTTGGTACTCCTCTAAGAAAGGCTGCTGAAGTGGCTGTTGCCCTGGTAGAGTGTGGCCTAATGTTGTTAGGCACTGTTTTTCCATGTTGTGTGTAGCAGAAATGGATACAGTGGCCTATCCACTCTGAAATAGTCTGCTTTGAAATAGCCTTTCCCTGTGATCCTGCAGCATATGCTACAAACAGTTGTTCAGTTTTCCTGAAAGCTTTTGTTTTGTCCAAGTAGAATCATAGCTGCCTGTGTATGTCCAATGAGTGCAGAAGTCTCTCCCCTTTATTCTGGGGATTTGGATAAAATGTTGGCAAGTGAATAGTTTGGTTAAGAGCCACACTGGATACCACCTTTGGCATAAATGTAGGGTTTGTTCTTAAGGAAACTCTGTCTTGATGAAAAATGATGAAAAGTTTCACTGCCATTAATGCCTGTAGCTCTGAGACTCTTTGTGCTGAAGTTCTTGCCAGAAGCAGAGTAGTTTTCCATGACAAAAATTTTAATTCTGCTGAACTGGCTGGCACAAGGTGGTAAAGGTAGTTTTTCCAGGACAAAGTTAAGGTCCCAAGTTGGTGTCTGTGGTCTCCAGGGAGCTCTTATGTTTTCAGCCCTCTGAGGTATTGTCTTAGTAATGGATGAGAGAAAATAGGAGGATCCATGTTGTAATGAGCTGAAATGGCAGAGGCGTGGATCTTTATGGATGAAAAGGATAGGCCTTTATCCAGCATCACAGTTAAGTATTGTAATATCTGAGGAATATTTGGTACAAGAGGGTCAAAGCCTACAGCCTGATTCCAGGCTCAGAATCTCTTCCACTTTTCTGAATAGGATTTCCTGGTCCTGGGCCTCCTGGCCTCCAAAATGACATCCATAACAGCTTTGGAGAGAGGTGTTAGCTGCTGGGCTAAGTTATCTGCCATGCAGCCAGATTTAAGGTTTTGAGCTGGCTGTGCAGGATCTGATTGTTTTGTTGAGTCAGAAGGTGAGGAATTTGAGGTAAAATCCATGCTGGGCCTTGAGCCAAGTTCTTTAAGATTGGGTACCAGTGCTGGCATGGCCAGTCCGGGGCAATCAGGATCATTTTTGGCCTCTCTTGTCTGGCTTTTAGGAGTACCTTTTAAAGGAGAGGCAATGGAGGAAGGCATAAAGTTGTAGGGTTTTCCAGCTGAATGAAAGAGCATCCACTTTCCATGCTTGTGTGTGGCAAGTCCTTGTGCAGAATTTCTGTAGTTGGCAGTTCAGAGGGGAGGCAAAAAGATCTATGTCTGGGCACCCCCATTTTTGTGTTATGCTGAATACTTGTGGATTTGGTTTCCACTCGTGAGGATCCATGATGTTTCTGCTTAAGTCGTCTGCCAGAGTATTTTTGTTTCCTGGCAGGAATTGTGCTTGCAGATGAACTTGATAGGTCAGCGCTGTGTTCCACAAAGTCATGGCTTGTCTGCAAAGCTGATAGGAATGTGTGCCCCCTTGTTTGTTTATGTATACCACATTACTGTGGTGTTGTCCGTCTTTAGTAATAGTTGTCCTGGATGCAGAAGGTCCTTGAAAGCTGTCAGGGCATTTTGTACAGCTAGCATCTCTTTTTGATTGATGTGGAGATGCATTTGGTCTGCGGCCCACTTGCCCTGGATACATTTTCCTGCCATGTGTGCTCCCCAAGTGTAATCAGATGCATCTGTTGTTAGTGTCTGCCTGGCTGTGGTAAAGCCCCTTGTTGCGGTGACATGCCTGTGCCCACCATCGAAATTCTTGTTGTAGTCAGGGAAGGAGTGGTATTATTGCTTCCAAACTGTGACAGTGTTGAGACCAAACACTTTTTAGGTACCACTGTAACTTCCTCATATGCAGTCTGGCATATGGTATTAGTAGTATGCAGGATGCCATAAACCCCAAGGCCTGCAGAATTTTTCTTGCAGGGAGTTGGGTTTTGTTGCCATCAAATGAAAATACCGAGTTAGTTGTCTTTGTTCGTCTGGCGTGAGATAAGCCATCTGGGCAGTTGTAGTTAAGCTTGCACCCAGGAATATTATGTCTTGTGCGGGCACTAGTTTTGACTTCTTTTCGTTTACTGTATACCCTAGGCCCATTAGCAATTTTTTATAAATGCCAGATGCTTTAGTAGAATGTCCTTGCTCTCTGCTTGAATAAGGCAGTCGTCCAAGTAAGGATATATTTGAATTCCTTTTTGTCTGCAAAATGCAACCACTGGTGCAGGGCATTTTGTGAAGACCCTGGGCGCAGTAGATAATTCAAAGGGCAGTGCAGAGAATTGGTAATGCTTTGCGCCAGCTATAAATCTGAGGTATCTTCTGCAATTTTGTCTGATAGGGACATGCAGGTATGCCTCTGAGGTCCAAAGTAACCAGCCAAGCCTTCTTGCCCAGCATGGGAAGTTGCTGTAGAGACAACATTTTGAATTTTGGAATATCCAGGTAGGTATTTAGAATAGATAGGTCCAGTATGAGTCTCCAAGCTTTGTCCTTTCTGGGGACAAAGAAATGTCTTGAGTAAAATCCTTGTCCTTGTTCCTGTTGCGGTACTTTTTGAATAGCTCTCATGTCCATGAGGGTTGCAATTTGTTTTTGTGCCTCTGCCCATTGATTTTGTGGCAGGTCTGGCATTCCTTTTGGCCTTGGTAGAGTGTGAAAGTGGAAACAGTAACCTTGAGACACAATATTTAGTACCCATTTGTCTTGGGTGATTGTATGCCAATTTTGTGAAAAAAAGTGCTAGTTTCCCCCCTAAAAGGGCTGACAAAAGGTAAGTGCTTGGCATTTGAAAGGGAAAGTCATTGGGACTGTTTCCTATAAGGTTGTGACTTGTCCTCTCCTCCTTTTGGGGTTGAAGCACCCCACTGTCGTGGTCTGTAAGAGCTTTGGGGCCGAGATCTGCCTCTTGGGCGTCTGTATCTGCCTCTTTGTGGTCTGGCACTGGAAAGAACCAATTTTTAGAAGGCCAATTTCTGCTAAATCTAGGAGGCTGTACCTGTAAGAAATCCTTTACTGTCTGCATAGATTTTCCTTTATCCTCCATTTTCTTTAATACCTCTTCAGCCTTAACATCAAACAAAATATCATGCTGTAAAGGAGCATCCAGTAATTTTGCCTTAACATGATCAGGTAAACTTTGTTCTTTTAACCAAGCATGCCTTCGAATCACAGATCCTGTAACTGCGGCTTTACAAGAAGCCTCTAATGAATCAAAACCACATTGCAAAGTATGTTTTCCCACTTATTCAGTTGCATGCAATAAGTCCTGCATTTCCTTATAGTCAGGACCTTCTGAGCTAGTATTCATTTTCTGTTTTAACAAATACATTAAATATTGCTGGTATTTTAAGCATGTGGAACTGGCAATTTAAGGCCCTTACTGCTAAAGTTGCAGAAGTGTAAACGTTCTTCCCCCATCTACCTAATGCACTAGAATCCCTGTCAGAGGGAACTGGAGTTTTAGCAGTGGAAGCCTTAACCCCTTTGGGACCCTGGGAAATAGTTTCTGGGTCAGCAGCAGGGTTTTTATAAAGAAATTTGTGAGAGTCAGGCACCTATCTGGCTTGACTGGTGCTGGGGGCAAAGAATCAGGGGTTAAACTAGATTCAGAGAACACATCATCCACAATATCTAACACAGGTGGAATAGCTAGGGGCCTGTGCTGAGGCAGTAAAAGAAAAGCCTTTTCTTGGATTCAGAATAATCCTGGCTTTCCCAATGAAAATGCTCCCTCATGGTATGTAATGTTTCCCCAAAAGAGTAATCCTCCGAAGGAGAGGCTGAAGGGATAGACTCTTCAGCATCAGAGTCCTCATAAGGGGGTAGAGAGTATCCCTGGTCCGACGATGAATCTGAGGAAATGGAAACCTGGTCAGAGGAATCATAGTCTGTATCCTGCCTAGGCCTTTTATCAGGAGTGGGATGGGAACCCCTGATCAGAGTAATTAGGTCTTCGGCCATTTTGAGCATCTGTTTCTTAGGCATGGAGGACTGTTCAGGAGAATGCTGTACTTGTTTCTTTGTCTTTAATGGAGTTTTAGACTTGGTAGTTGTCTTGATGGTAAGCTGTGAAGGTCTAAAAACACCCTCAGAATCCAATGCCTGCTCAGTGGCTCCGGACCCATGTAAGGGATTAGCTTCCGTAGGCCCAATACCTTGAGTTTCCAGAGACCTAGCTGTCTTCACGTGGGAGTCAGAAGAGGCCTGTGGCTCTGAGGTAGTGGGTGTCAGGGGCTGCGAAATTGCCTCACTGAGAACCAGCGACTGGCCTAGAAGAGGCTTCATCAGTTTTGGACCTCGGATGCCTGTCATTATCCTTGTCATTGTGTTTTTTGTGAATTCCGGTCATCGGATGTTCCAACGGCATGGCGTAATTGAACCTTCGGCCAAAATAATGCCGAGCAAAATCAAACCGGCATTTAATAGTGCGTTTGTTAAATCTAACACAAAACCGACAACTAGTGACATCGTGGTCTAGGCATAGGCATGGAATACAGTAAGAATGAAAATCCTTATGAGGTATTTGCTTCCCACAGGAAATACAATTATTAACTTTTACTGACATCGGTCGGAGGCAAGAAAAAGTTTCCCCAATGAGGTACTTAGCTTTATTGTTGACTTCGGTTCTGAAATTCGAAAATCTCAGGAGTCGGCCGACCGGCACTTGTGAACTGCTTTTGTTTCGGGCACCGCGCAGCAAGAAAGACTAAAGAAAATGGCGTCAGCTGCATTTTATATACCCCTGGCGCACTGATGTCAGGGAGGAAGCGATAGCAACCGACACTGGACCAAGACTTTGGAACTCGGGCTGACTGCGGGACCACCTGACGGCAAGATAACCCAAGTGTAATGACTGCAACAGTGAAACACGATGAACATCCCCACCTAGTCAAAATAGGGGAAGCCACCTCAAGTAGTAGACCCGTAACAAGCAAAGTACCCCAGGGGTCAGTCTTGGGGCCTCTGCTGTTTGGGATATACTTCTCGGAGGTGCAGGCCAAATCTAATGGGCTATGGATGACCAAGTCTGTACAGGACTGCAAGCCGAGCGCCATCATCAATTCCCCTAGTAATGTGGACATCCTCCAAGAGGGTCTCACGCAAACAAATAACTGGTGCCAGAAACATGGCCTCAAACTGAATATCAAAAAAGCATAATCATCCTTTTTGGGGAGAGTGATGTCCCCACAAATTATCACATTGATAATAAGGTCCTAAGCATGCAATCAGTTGTGAGGGACTTGGGAATCAAGATTGATAGCAAACTGACTTTTGACCACCATACTGCCTCCATTGTACAGAAAGCTATCTACATGGCCCACCTCATTAGTAAGGGCATCTCATCCAGTGACAAGGCGGTCATAACATCCCTTTATTGTTCCTTTACAAGACCCATTATCGAGTACAATGCCCCTTTCGGCATTGTACTTCACAAAGAACATGCAGCAGCTGGAAAGACCAGAGGTTCCTCACCCAGAGAATCCAAGGCCTCAAACATCTACCCTACACAGGCTAAAAGCCCTGTCCCTCTACTCAGTCTCATTCAGACACCTCAGAGGTGACCTCTCTCTGGCATACAAAGAAATCTCAGACGCCGCCCTGATGGGACTGCTGCATATCCACAAGTCTAGCTCAACAGGAATTGTTGTAGGACAGATTTATGTCCCAGAGACTCCCCCTTTTGTGGAATAGATTCCCTCTCCACATAAAGAAGAGTACCTCAATAAACCTTTTTAAGCACAACCTAGATAACTGTATGGGGAGCAGAAGATACACCCACTTGGATTCCACCTGTGTCCTTACTGGACAGTGTCATAGCGTGATGACTTGTTGGAACGTGGGCTAAATTCTTGGCTAGGCTTGCAAGGGCCACCGGGCCAATAGCCTAGTAACTTTCTATAATCCTATGTAAATTCATTCCTCTACTTAGGAATGTCGAGACGCAGGTGTGAGATTCAAACGGCTGTATCCAGCTGTCTTCAAGGTACTCTTCCCTGGAGGGACAAAATCATTTTTTTTTATGAAATGCATGCTAAGGAGGAAATACAAAAGTTTGTCCAACAAAAACTAAGCTGTGAAACAGGAGATTCGGCTTCTTGTTCCTTTGGTAATAAAGACCACAGAGAGACTGCACTCGTAAAACCTCTTTCAGTATCTCACTGGAAAATGCTGGAGAAAAAAGGGAGCACGATGGCTGACTAGAAGAATAGAGAGTGTGTTGGAAATGAAGCAGAGGCAGAATCTGGGTGACAGAGAAGAACAGTAACAAAATTAGTAACTTAATGTGGGTACAATCCAATAATTATAAAGTCTGCCAAGCTATGGCATAGCTCCAGACTGCTTCCAGTCAAATACATCTCTAAACCTTGCTAGCGTCTGTGGAAAAGTGAATCCTTACATTGGTTTTTGAATCTGTTCACCCTCCAAAGAATCACACTGAAAGGACAAAGACTATTCACTATTGTCTGCAGCAGTGTCCGCTTCAAAATCTGCAGAGTTAGACTGACCTCTAGAGAGGGCAGCACCATAGTCACACTGAAGAGGAGCATAGCCTCAGAGATTAGCGGACTGTAAAACACTATTAGCTAAGGAAACTACATCAGCCTTATATACGGCAATAACTCTATTACCTGCCATTTGGTGGAGTTTGTTGCTCCCTCACTTGAGCCACGTACTGGAACAGATCCACAGCCCAGTACCAAAGTGGGCTGCTGGATCACACCAGAGGGTGACAGGGAAAAAGGTAAGTGGTCAGTGGGCTGGCTTAAGGCAATGACAGATGCCCAAAAGTACAGTTGTGTGCACTTAACATAAATGTAGATGTTCCGAGTGTATTCACTGTTGCAGTCATTACATTTGGGTAATCCTGCTGGCAGGTTACCCTCAGTTGGCCTGAATTCCAAAGTCTTGGGTCCTGCGTCGGTTGCTGTTGTCTCTTCCCTGATGTCAGATCGCCAGTGGTATAAAAGATGCAGCCGACGCCATTTTCTTTAGTTTTTCTTGCCCCAGATGTCAAGTGCCCCCTAAAGAGTAGCCAAACTTTATATATGAATATAGAACACATACATGTAGCAATATAAACTTCACCTTCATCTACAAGCAAATACACCACAGGTTGTATAGATCAGAGAAGGAAAGATAAGTTCCAGCAGAAATAAGGGGGATGGTGGGTTGGTAACCTGGACTGCAACAGTGAATACACTTGGAACATCTACATTTATGGTAAGTGCATACAACTGTACTATGTTCTTCGTGTTTCACTCTTGCAGTCATTACATTTGGGAAGAGTCCCAAAGCTAAGGTTGGGAGGCTGGAGCTAAACACCATTAGGAGCAGCTATGAGGCCCTGCAGAACTGCAGTGGCAAAACCTGCCCTGGATTTAGAGTAATGTGGCAGATGATAATTTCCTTGTAAAGGTGTACACTGAACTCCAAGTAGCAGCTTCTAAGATGTCTTTAGTTGGTACTCCCCTGAGAAAGGCTGCTGAAGTGGCTGCAGCTCTGGTTGAATGTGGCCTAATGCCCTTAGGCAATGGCTTGCCATGTTGTGAATAGCAGAAACGAATGCAGTGGCCTATCCACTTTGAAATAGTCTGCTTGGAGACAGCCTTTCCTTGTAATCTTGCAGCATATGCCACTAGTAATTGCTCTGTCTTCCTGAAAACCTTAGTTTTGTCCAAATAGAATCGAAGTTGTCTATGTACGTACAAAGAATGCAAAATTCTCTCCCCCTTGTTCTGTGGATTTGGATAAAAAGTTGGCAAATTAATAGTTTGGTTAAGGGCCACACTGGACACCACCTTAGGCATAAATGTTGGGTTTGTCCTAAGAGACCCTGTCTAGATAAAAAATGATAAAAGGTTCCACAGCCATGAGTGCCTGTAGCTCTGACACACGTCTTGCAGAAGTTATTGCTAGGAGCAAAGCTGTTTTCCAAGATAAAAGCTTTATATCAGCAGTAGCAGCTGGCTCAAATGGAGGTAGGGTATTTTTTTCCAAGACATAATTGAGGTCCCATGCATCTATTGGCGATCTCCTTGGAGGCCTTAAACTTTCTGGCTCCTCTGAGGTACTGCCTTAATAAAGGATGAGAAAAGATTGGTGGCTCTATATTGTAATGAGCCGAAATGGCAGAGTCATGAATTTTAATTGATGAAAAAGGTAGGCCTTTGTCCAGCATCTCAGTTAAGTATTGCAAAATCTGAGGAATATTTGGTACAGCTGTATCAGTTCCTTGTGCCTGGTTCCAAGCACAAAATCTCTTCCATTTTCAGGTATAAGATTTCCTAGTAGTAGGCCTTCCAGCTTCTAAAATGACATCCATCACAGCTTTGTATGGCTACATTATCCGCCATGCTTCCAGGTTTAGAGTCCTGAGTTGGCTGTGCAGGATCTGTTTGTGCTGTTGGGACAGTAGATGTGGTATTTGAGGTAAGGTCCAGGCTGGGCATTGTGACAAGTTCCTTAAGATCGGATACCAGTACTAGCAGGGCCAGTCTGGGGCAATCAGTATAATTTTTGGTTTCTCATGTCTGACCTTTAGGAGTACCTTGGGGCGGAGAGACAGTGGAGAAAAGGCATACACGGATAGGTTTTTCCAGTTGAAAGATAAGGTGTCCACTTTCCATGTTTGTCTGTGATAAGTCCTTGTGCAGTATCTTTGTAGTTGGTAGTTGTGAGGGGAGGCAAACAGATCTATGTCCGGGCATCCCCATTTCCTTGTTATCAAGCTGAAGACTTGAGGATCCAGCTGCCACTCATGGGGATCCATGAGGTTTCTGCTTAGTTCATCTGCCAGAGTACTTTCCTTTCCTGGCAGAAATTGTGCCTGCAGGTGAATTTGGTAAGTCAATGCTGTGTCCCACAAAGTCATGGCTAGTCTGCAAGAGGGATAAGAATGTGTGCCCCCCTGCTTGCTTATATACCACATGACCGTGGTGTTGTCTGTCTTCATCAGTAGTTGTTCCGGATGAAGTAGGTCCTTGAAGGCTGTCAGGGCATTTTGAACAGCTAGCATCTCTTTTTAATTGATATGCAGATGCATTTGGTTTGTGGACCAGGTGCCCTGAATGCGTTTTCCTGCCATGTGGACCCCCCCCAGGCATAATCTGATGCATCAGTTGTTAGGTGCTGCCTGGCTGGGGGTAATGTGAATGGCTGTCCCTTGTTTTGCCGACAAGCCTTCGCCCACCATCTAAACTCCTGTTGCAGGCAGGGAATGAGAGTAATCATTGTTTCCAAGGCTGTGGCAATGTTGCGTCCACACACTTTTTAGGTACCATTGAAGTTTCCTCATATGCAGTATTGCATATGGAATTAGTAGGATGCAGGATGCCATGAAGCCCAAAGCCTGCAGAATTTTTCTTGCTGATAACTGGGCCGTTGTTGCCAATGCTTTGAAATAGGTAGTCAGTTGCCTTTGCTTGTCTGGCGTGAGATAAGCCATCTGGGCAGTTGTATTTAAGCTTGCACCCAGGAATATTATCTCTTGAGAGGGTACTAGTTTTGATTTCTTTTCGTTGACTGTGTACCCTAGGCAAGTTAAGTCTTTTCACAAACACCAGATCCTGTAGTAGAATGCTCTTGTTTTCTGCTTGAATTAGCAGTCATCCAAGTAAGGATATATTTGTATTCCTCTTTGTCTGCAGAAAGCAATTACTGGTGCCAGGCAGTTGACCCTGGGCGCAGTAGATAAGCCAAAGGGCAGTGCAGAGAATTGTTAATGCATTGAGCCAGCCTTGAATCGGAGGTATTTTCTGCATGACTGCCTGATTGGGACATGCAGGTATGCCTCTTTTAGATCTAAAGTCACGAGCCAAGCCGTTTTGCCCAGCATGGGCAGAAGCTGCTGCAAGGTCAGCATTTTGAATTTTGGTATATCCAGGAATGTGTTTAGAATAGATAGGTCCAGTATTGGTCTCCAAGGCTTTGTCCTTTCTGGGTACCAAGAACAGTCTTGAGTTATATCCTTGTCCCTGCTCTTGCTGTGGTACTTGTTGAATAACCCCCATGTCCATGAGGGATGAGATTTGTTTTTGTGCCTCTGCCCATTGATTTTTTGGCAGATCTGGCCGAGCATTTGCCTTTGGCAGGTTATGGAAGTGAAACTTGTAGCCTTGTGACACTACGTTTAGAACCCATTTGTCCGGAGTTATAATGTGCCAATTTTGAGAAAAAAGTGCTACTTTTCCCACTAAGGGTGCTGCCAGTTGACAAGTGCTCGGTGTAGGCAAAAGGACGTCATTGGGACTGTTTCCTGTAAGGTTGTGATTTGCCTTCTCCACTTTTGGAGGTAGAAGCACCCCACCGCTTTGACCTGTATGAACCTTGCGCCTGGGATATGCCTCTAGAGCGTCTGGAGCTGCCCCTTTGGGGTATGTCTGCCACTGGAAAGGACCAATTTTTTGTTGGCCAGTGTCTACTAAACCTAGGTGGCTGTACTTGTAAGAAATCTTTGACAGTTTACATAGATTTAGCTGTTCCCCATTTTCTTTAACACTTCTTCTGCCTTCTCACCAAACAAAGTATCATGCTGCAAAGGTGCATCTAATAATTTCACTTTGACATGATCAGGCAGACTTTGTTCCTTTAACCAAGCATGTCTCCTAATTACAGAACCCCTAACTGCGGCCCTGCAGGAGGCCTCCAGGGAATCAAAACCACACTGCAAAGTATGCTTTCCAACTTGTTCAGCAGCATGCAATAAATTCTGCATTTCCTTGTTTTCTGCACATTCAGAATTTAACATTTTTTTTGTTTAAGCAATGCCATGACATGTTGCTGATATTTGAGCATATGAAACTGACAGTTTAAGGCCCTTACAGCCAAGGTAGCAGATGTATAAACCTTTTTTCCCCATCTGTCCAGTGCCCCAGAATCTCTGTCAGAGGGGGAAGGGTTTTTTGCAGCGGAAGCTTTAACCCCTTTGGGACCCTGTGAAATAGTCTCTGGGTCTGCAGTAGGGTCTTTGAAAAGTAATTTGTGAGAGTCGGGAACCCTGTAATATCTGTCAGGCTTAGCAGGAGCTGGAGGTAAGGAGTCAGGGGTCAGACTAGACTCTGAAAACACATCATCTATAATGTCTAACACAGGTGGAATGGCTAGAGGCCTGTGCTGAGGCAAGTAAAAGGAAGTCCCTGAGCCTCTTTTTAGATACAGAAAAATCTTGGCTCTCCCAGTGGAAGTGGTCCCTCATGGTATGTAAGGTTTCCCCAAAAGAATAGTCCACAGGAGGAGAAGCTGAAGGAATGGATTCTTCAGCATCAGAATCCTCATAGGGGGAAGAGAATATCCCTCATCAGTGGAGGAATCAGAAGAAATAGAAACCTGATCAGAAGATTCATAGTCTGTCTCTTGCCTAGGCCTCTTATCAGGAGGGGAATGGGAATGCCTGATCAAGGTAATCAAGTCTTCGGCCATTTTGAGCATCTGTTTTTTGGGCATGGAGGCCTGTCCATGTGGCTCTTGAGTTTCTTTGCCTTTAAAGGTGCTTTAGTCTTCACCTTTGAAGCTGAAGTCTATTTAATGTATAGTTGTTTAGGTCTGAATACACCCTCAGAAGCCGGTGCCTGCTCAGCGGCTCCGGACCCATCTGAGGGAATAGTGACCGAGGCTCCAATACCTTGAGTTTCCAGCGGCATAGCCAACTCCACGTGGAAGTCGGTAGCGGCCTGCGACTCTAAAGTAGCGGGTGTCAGGGACTGCGAAAGCACCTCACTGAGAACCGGCAACTGGCTTAGGAGAAGCTTCATTGTTGGTTTTGGGCCTCGGCAATCTATCCTTTTCTTTTTCTTTTCATTTTTTGTGAACTCAGATAGTCGGGTGGCTATCCGACATTTTATAATTAAATCTGCCCCCAAAATAGTTTAATGCAAAGTTATACCAATGCTTAATAGTGCGTTGGTTAAATCTTGCACAAAACAGACAAATTGAAATGCCGCAGTCAGGGCCTAGGCAAGGAATACAGTAAGAATGAAAGTCCTTATGAGGTATTTGCTTTCCACAAGAAATGCAATTAACTTTTTCTAACATCGGTCTGGAGCAAGAAAAAAAAAAAGTTTCCCCAACAGAGTACTTAGCTTTAATAAGGACTTCTGATCTGAAACTCGAACATGGAAATCTCAGGAGTCAGCCGACGAACTGCTTCTGCTTCAGGCACCGCGCAGCAAGAAAGACTAAAGAAAATGGCGTCAGCTGCATCTTTTATACCCCTGACGATCTGACGTCAGGGAAGAGGCGACAGCAACCGACGCAGGACCCAAGACTTTGGAATTCAGGCTGGCTGAGGGCAACCCGCCAGCAGGATTACCCAAATGTAATGATTGCAACAGTGAAACACGAAGAACATCAGTAGAGGCCAAGGCACATTTTTGTGGAGTTTTTTTTTCATTTTTAGGTGCAACTAGATTTTATTTATTTATTTTATTTTACATTTGTTGACCGGGATAGTCCGACTGGATATATGTCCATTTTCAGCTGAGTCCCGGGGAGAAAAGCTCCGACAGGGTTAACAATGACAGATAGTTACAAAGACATATAGACAATTTACATAGTTTACAATGAAAAGATTTTACAGTAGCAAATACAATTGGTTACAGTTCATTATATTCAAGATAATTAGCAACTAGTAGAGTAGGACAAAAAGATTTGATAGGGAGGTAGCCCTATCAGGATCCATCAAGCATGGGAAAGCACCATCCACCAACACTATTAAGGGCAATAACAGAAAAAAATAAACTATGTTCCCACAAAGTAAAAACGGACAAACTTTATACAACATAGATCAGTTTAAATTGTGCTAAACCTAATTCTACAACCTGCACAGTGTACTAAACAGCACAAACTCACAGTTAACAAGTAAAATTCACTTGTACAAATAGTGAAAAAAAAAAACATACATATGATCTTAAATCAAACAGAAACCTTTTAAAATAGCATAAAAAATGAGCCTTTACTTAGAGATTCCCTTGTCAAAGATGAAAAAAAAAATCTTCAGAAAAAAAGTATTCTATGGCAAAAAAAAAAAAAAAAAAAAAAAAAAAAACACTGTGTAACAATAAAAACAGACATTTACTACTACTGATATAACAATGTTATATCATAAAAATTAACAAAAATGTGAAAAAAATTAAACATTTTCCTGTCAGAACTTCAACCGACTGTTCTCTTGGCACCCTGACAGACAGTCCCTTGAGTTCAAATGACCACAGAAAGTACAGTTGTGTAAGTAAACGTAACACAACAGTAAATGGTTGAATGATCTTTGCTTCTTTACCCTTAGTCATACGAGTCATACACTGCATAGGATACAATTTCCTGCCAGCTTCCCAAGCTTCAGGGCACCTTCCACGTGCCCAAACCATTAGTCAGCTCAAGCTAAGCTAACTAAAAAGACAGGTACAGATGGCCAAGAAAGCCATTCAGAGCTTTCTTGCCAACAGACAGGAGATGGCCAAACCCTGAAAGGGCAGTGCTAGGAACAACAAAAAATAAAAAAGTGCTCACAAAGAAAGAGAAACCTATGTACAATATTTACGTTATGTAACCAACGTCTTTATTATAAGTTTTCGCCAAATCGTTATACTTTCATTATATGCATTACATTTTCTAAAAAAAAATCTTAAAAGAAGTAATTTGAAAAAAAATCAACACCCTGGTATAAAACACACCAAAACACGATGGGGTGGAGGGAGGAAGCAGCTACTGCAACAGTAAATCATTCAAACATCTACTGTTACGGTAAGTGCTTGTAGAATCCATTCCTTTCCAAAAAGCCATACAGGACATCAAGGCCCTAACCCTGCCTGGAATATACTTATCTTTTTTTGTGTTAAGTTTAACAAACATAAAAGCCTGAAACAAACATTTGGATGTAATCTGGTTTGGCACAGGCCGTCCCTTCTTACCATCACAAGAAATGAATAACTGATCCGACGATCTGAAAGATTTAGTTCTTGGGCGATTTCAACTACCCCACCATTAACTGGGAAGACTACTCATGATTGACCAGTATTCCACATCTCCTCGTTGGTCAGATCCAACCATAAGCTAATCACCCTAGATATCCACATCCTGCCCCCAACCCCATTAAGGAAACAATGGTAAAAAAATTCTCCAAAGCCAACTTCATGCTTCTTAAGACAGAAGTCGCAAACTTCATGACACTCTGCAGACGGACAATACAGTTACGACTGCTGAATCCTACACAATTGCACTCTATAAGCACTTACATGAGTGCATGGATAGTGCTATCCAAAACAGAATCAAGATGCTATCCTCCAAAAAAAGGAAGCCAATCTGGTGGCCCCCTGCCATAAACAAACTCTACAACAGAAGGAAGAAACTGTTGCAAAAGAGAGTAAAATCCCACGAGTGGAGGAGCTCCCTGGTCAGCCTCAGCAAGAAGCTGAGATCCCTTATAAGATCCTCCAAAGCTAGCTACGAAAACAAGATTGCCACTGATCTGAAGGACAACCAGAAAGCATTCTAAAACTATGCCAAGAATCTCAATGGCAACACCCAGATCTGCTCTGAGTTACAGCACAAAGGCACAGAAATTACAGAACCAACTGATATTTGACAACATCCTGGCAGATAAGTTCAGTGCTAACTTTACCCCCACCCTCTTAAAGGGCCCATATCTATACAGGAAGAATGCAGAGTCCCTGTAATCACAACTACACAGCTAAAGGCAGCACCCTCTAAAGCCAAAAACACAGCATCCATGGGACCGGACAACATCCCAGGCTGCATTTTACACAAACTTCAGAACAAAATGGCTCCCCACCTAAGCACCATGTTCAGTCATAGCCTCACGTCAGGCTTTGTGCCCACTGAATGGCACACAGCAACAGTTATCCCACTCCACAAAGGGGGAGCCACCACTGATCCTGGGAACTATCGCCCTATTAGCCTGGTCTGCAAGGCCATGGAATGTATCATCATGAAATTCATAAATAAAGACATTGGTAACTTCCAAATTCTAGACCCCACCCAGTTCGGGTTTGTGAAAGGCAGATCATACCTCCTGAACCTGATCAACTTCTTTGAGGCAGTCACCAAAGCCGTAGACGAGGGTAAGGTGGTTCACACAGCCCATCTCGACCTCGTCAAGGCTTTCGACACCATCCCCTATTCTGGAATTATAACTAAATTCACTAAACTAGGTATAAATCCCTGTGTCACAAGATGGGTTGCCAACTGGCTCACTGACAGAATCCACACTGTAAAAGCTGCAGACTCCAAATCTGACTTCAAACCAGTGACAAGTTGAGTACCACAGGGTTCAGTCCTGGGACCTCTCCTGTCTGGTATCTACTTCTCTGAAGTACAGGCTAACGAAGTTCGCAGATGACTGCAAACTAGGAGCTATAGTTGAGTCCACAAATGATGTGGACATCCTACAGAAGGGCCTCACTGAGACAGATGCCTGGTGTCAGAGCCATGGCCTCAAGCTCAATGCAAAAAAGTGCATTGTTATTCCCTTTGGTAAAAACTCTGTACTCATGAACGACCACATAGGCGGCAGTCACCTAATGTGTGATAAGAGACCTTGGGACCCAGGTGGACAGTAGTCTTTCTGTCGATAATCACATTGCCACAGTAGTTAGGAAATCCTTCTACGTGGCACACCCCATCACAAAAGGATTCTCATCCAGGAAAAAAAAAAAAAAAAGGTCACTGTTCCCCTCTACTCGACACTCAGACCTATTACAGAGTACAATGTCCCTTTTGGAATGTACCTCACAAGACATCTGCAGCAGCTGGAAAGGCCACAGAAATACCTCACAAAGAGGATTACTGGCCTCAAACAGATGCCCTACACTGACCGCCTCAAAGAACTCCAGCTTTACTCTGTAGCATATCGCCTACTCAGAGGCGATCTCTGCCTAACATACAAAGCTATGTCAAACCCAGAGCTGTTGACATGCTCCATTTAAAAAAATCCCAATCCCTCCAAGCTACACACTCTAGAGACCTAAACCTTGTCACCACAATAAACAGGACATGCTGGAGGGATAGATTCCTGTCCCAGAGACTTCCTATACTCTGGAACAAGCTACCCATCTATGTCAAGCAAAGTTCCTCATTAACACTCAAGAAAAATCTTGATGAGTGGATGGGAAATAGGAAATACACCCCGGGAATCACTTCTGTGGCTCTGCTCGACAGGGGCACAGGAAATTAAACTTTCTTGGGTTGGCGTAAGCCAGGAAACTTTGTTGGCTAGGCTTACTTAGGCCCTTGGACAGATAGCCTAGTACCTACCTATAGTTGTCTACGGACATCCAAGGTTTGGAGTATCCTTTCTCTGTCAATTTTAGGTTCAGGAAAGAAAAAACAGAGATGGACAGTTTCTCTTAAAATAACCTCAGATACCACTCTAGGCATAATTTGCTCTCAAAGAAACCATGTCTGTGGAAAATGACATAGGGTTAGCTCAACCAAGGAGTTTGCAAATCAGATACTCTTCTTGCAGAGGTCATATCAATCAGTAAAACAGTTTTCCATGTTAAGAACCTCAAGACGGCCAGATGAGCTGTTTCAAATGGAGCAAATATTAGCCTCTCTAACACAAAATTAAGATCACAAGGAGAGGCTACCTGTTTTCTTGGAGACCTCCTATGCAAAACCCCTTTCAAAACATTTCACATGAGGATGCACTGAAAAAGGATGATCCATTCACATGAAAATGCACCGAAAAAGTTTGATCCATGGGCAGACATGCTGAAAATGGCCAATAAATAAAACCTGATAGAGGGATAAGAAATGCCATAAGAAGTAACTCGCAGAATTATTGAAAAACAAGAAAACAACTAGCTATGAATAAGTGCTGGTTATGTCATTGGCTCTAGCTAGAAAACCCTTTCCATTTGATAATGTATGATTTTCTAGTAGCAGGCTTTTTGCCTCCATTAGACCTGCTGCACATAGTCAGTAATGTGCCTAAAGGGAAGCAAAACCCGGTCATACAGGTAGTTAAATGAAGATGATTGGGTTCAAGGTGCATCAAACATCCCTGATGTTGTATGAGTAGATCCATTCTATGAGGAATGTCATTATTCATCACCATACGGCCTAGGATCCAATATCGGATCCAAGCCGGCAACATACAACAGCCGTACCCAAGGCTCTAGCTCCTCCCTCTCCCATAATGCCCCGCTGCCCTTTAACCCCCAGATCTCATTTGCCATTATTCAGTGTAGACGTGATTCCTCTGCTCTGTCTGCAGATAAGTGTTTAGTTTCTAGATTTTTGGCTTTATTTAGTTAGTTAGTTAGTCTAGTGGGGTTAACTACTTAATAGTTCATTGTTTTGTATAGTAGTTTCCTCCCAGTCCTTAGTTTAGCTACTTAGAGAGTTTTCTTGCTAGTTGTAGTTTTGACACCCTTTTTTCCTTAGCTGTTTGAGCTTTGGCAGTTGGTTCTTTTCTGTAGTTGTAGTATGTGTGTTTAGTGGCATTTATGGTTGATAAGCCCTCAGGTTTTAAAAACTGCTTATCCGGTGGCTGGCAGATGTCCAATTCCAACTCACAAGAGGAGTGCTTGTATTGTTTAGGCGCTCCATACCTGGAGGCCTAATTTGGCATTTGTGCCACATTTCATCCCAGTGCCTTGGAGGAGCACCGCAATAAGCTCCTTTTAAAATGTTTAGCACAGGGGGACCCTTTGTTTCCCCTTCGAAGATTCATCTGCAGATCCTAACTGTAAAAGTAGCCGACTTCAAATCCAGCTCCAGACAAGTGGAGTACCTCAGGGTTCAGTCCTGGGATCGCTCTTGTTTGGCATCTACTTCTCTGAAGTACAGGCCAACACTAAGGGACTCTGGCTAACAAAGTTCACAGATGACTAAAACTGGGAGCCATTATTGAACCCCCAAATGATGTGGATACTCTACAAAAGGGCCTTACAGAAACAGATGCTTGGTGCCAGAGCCACGGGCTCAAGCTTAATGCCAAGAAATGTATAGTTATCCCCTTTGGGAAAAAAACATGTACTCATGAATTACCACATAGGTGGCATCACACTTTCGGTGTTTGGTGTACTAAGAGACTTAGGGACACAGGTGGACAGCGGTCTTACCTTCAATAACCACATCGCCACTACAGTCAGGAAATCCTTCTATGTGGCACACCTCATCACTAAGGGCTTTTCATCCAGAAAAAAGGAGGTCACTGTCCCACTGTACTCATCCCTCATTAGACCCATTATAGAATACAACAACACATTTGGTAAGTACCTCTCACGATATCTGCAACAACTGGAAAGGCAGCAGAAATACCTCACTAAAATAATCCCAGGCCTAAAAATGATGCCCTATGCTGACAGTCTAAAAGAACTCCACCCATACTCTTTCAGATATCATCTACTCAGAGGTGATCTCTCCTTAACATACAAGGCCATGTCAAACCCAGAGCTGTTGGACATGCTACACTTAAAGAAATTCCAATCCCCAAGAGCCACATGCTCCAGTGATCTAAACCTTATCACAATAAACAAAACAAGCTGGAGTGATATGTTCCTGATCCAGAGACTCTCCAGACTATGGAACAGACTGCCCATACATGTCAAGCAGAGCGCCTCCTTGGCCCACTTCAAAAGGAACCTTGACGACTGAATGGGAGAAAGGAAATTCACCCCAGGGATCACCTCAGTCACCCTGCTAGACAGGGGTCCAAGGAAGTAAATAGTGTGGGAAGAAATAGCCAGGGAATTGTTATGGCTAGGTTTGTATAGGCCCTAGGGCTGATAGCTTAGTACCAACCTATGATCCTAAGAGGAAGACCCCTTCTTTACCTTTGGCTGCACCCAAGAAACCACTGCTGCCAGATCCTAGGTCCCCAAATCCGACCTCAGCATGAAACATCTCGGATCCAAGGTCTTCGGATCATACAGCTGCAGAGTAGTCTTCCAGATCCAAGGCTTCTTTGGATCAAAGGCCCTCGGATCCAACCAGTTCGTCGGATCCAACTATAGTTCTTGAGGAGGTAGCTTCTCCTCCTACCTCCAAGATAGGTAGTTAAGTCGGTTCAGAGGTCTTGCAGCCAAACCCCAGAACATCGCTACAAGTTGTCAGAGTTTCCTACCAAATCCACTCACTCCTCATCTTCCTCCAGGTCTTCTAGGAGTCTGTTACCCTTCAACATGGAAAGGATGATGAGAAGCATCCTCAAGGCCAAAATAGGGTTGGGGCTCCTGGCTTCCCCTGCCCATCCGGCCAGGGGGGCTTCGCCCCTCCCAGTTAGTCATTCTCCTCTTCCAACCAAGTGGCCTTGGAATCTCAGGACCAGGACACCTGTGATCAGACCCCAGCGAGGTGCTCTACCCAGTCAGGGTCCCTGGCTTGCTCTCTTCCTCTGCCTTCGGACCAAAGTGAGCCCCGTGCTGCAGTGGTCAATGCCAGCTCTGCAGGGTTGGAATCAGGTACTGTTTTTTTTTTCAGATCTTGCCCTCAGGGCCTCAGCCTTCAACAATTTTGGATTGGCATCATCTGGTGGTCATGATGCTGTTTCCGGGATCGTTCCTCCTCCCATGGGACTTCCCCTCTATGATTGAGGATGGACTGCTTCCAGGCCCTCAGCTTTCCAGGTCGTAGAGAGGACCTTCCCCGGAGCAGGAGTTTCATCTACTGCCCCTCTGGGTCCATCAATGCCTCTCTCTACTTTGGCTGGTGAGGCCTCCCATCTTGTCCAGGGGTGAGCCCTCCCATTGAGCCTTCAGCAAGTTTCCTCCCCTTGAAGAGTCCTTGCTTCTTCAGAGTCCTCCCCAGAGCCCCCCAACAGAAGTAGTACATCGTAAGAAAGTGCAAGAGGAGGCACTTCGACTCCCTTTCAGGGTCTCACACCGAGGACACAGATCTCAATGACAGAAATGGGTCTGTTGATGTCGCCTTTGGGGACATCCTTGAAATCTTGAAGCAAAAGGGCAGGTGGTCGCTCCAACTCCAGTCTTCAAAGGAGTCCATGTTTCTGAAGGCTTTTGGGATGGGCCCGTCTACTTCCTAGATGTCTCCCCAAGCTGACTAGTTAGAAGAAGATATAATTGCCAGCAGGGCCTGGAATGAGCCCGACACTGTGGAGCCAGTCCAAAAGAGAGCAAACAAGTTCCTCAGCCCTCCTACAGACTGTCCCTTCTGAAGCAACGGAGTTTCAGTCGATGCCATCGTGGTTGCCACTGCCACTGAGAAGGAGCTGGGAGAGCAGAGCCCCACGGTCCATCCTCAGAACAGGGAGTCCCTGGTGATAGATCATCTTGGAAAGCATGTGTACGTCTCAGCTACCTTTGGACTGTGGGCAGTTAATTACCCGGCACACTTTACCAGTCTCCAAAAGAATTTGGTCCAAGAACGTTCCACTTCCTTTACAGAGTTATTGCCAGTGGAGGACTTTAAAAATGTGTCGCACAAGCTCTCTACTCTGATGTCCTTTGCGAACTTCTCAGTGAGGCTAATTTCCAATTCTGCGGAAGCTACGTCTCGAACAGTGGGTACCGGCATTGCTATGAGGCATCATGGTTGCTTACGTTTATGCGCATTTGTGGAACCCTTCAAAGCTTTCTTTGCCAATGCTCCCTTTGATGGCTCTATCCTTTTTGGACCTTCCGTGAAGGACACTGATCCACAGTGAGCAAGAAGGGAAGACTGTCTGGATCAAGCTTTCTACTCCTTCAAGGTCCTTATTCAAGACTCAGTGAGGCACTAGGAAGATGTGATTCTGGAAGTCAGTCTCCTCTTCCAGGATGCTCCTGATGACTACTCTTCCAGAGGCAGGGGGAGAGATTTCAATGGCCAACCTACCCTAGAGGCAGAGGGGGTTCACAAAATCAGGGCTCGAGGGAACCCTTCTCTGAGCAGCCCTATCACCATTCCTGAGGCATTAACCGACTACTCTACCCTGGAAGCAGTCGGGGGTCGCATTCCCCTGCACCCACTATCCTGGACAAATACTACCTCCGATCAGTGGGTGTTAAACAGTTTCCAGGGATTTTTCATTCCCCTTTCGAAACCTCCTCCCATAAGAAGTTACCTCCCCGATGTTCACTCCAGTCAGAGGGAGTTGGCCTTCAAAGAAATTCAACAACTTTTTCAAAAAAGAGCCATCCAAGCAGTCTCATCAAGACAAAGAGGATCCAGTACTTATTCTCGCTTCTTTTTAGTGCCAAAAAAGATGGGTGACCTGCGTCATTTTGGATCTCAGCAAGCTCAATCTTTCAGTCAAAAGTCCATGTCCTGGATGGTCACTGCTCAGTCCATTCTGCCTCTCTTCCGCAAGGACGATTGGATGTGCTCTGTAGAGCTCCAGGATGCCTACTACCACATCAAGATAGACAGGCATTCCAGGAGACACCTTCGCTTCCGGCTAGGAGACAATAATGACAAGTTCAGAGCCCTACTCTTCTGTCTCACAGCAGCCTGGGTGTTTACCAAATGTATGGCAGTAGTAGCGGCTCACCTGCAGCTAGAGGGGTTTCAGGTCTTTCTGTACCTCGACGAATGGCTCCTCACAGCACCTTCAAGGCATCGACTGCTACAAGCAATCCATTATGTTCTTCCCCTCTTCGATAATTTGTGGATTACTGTCAACCTTTCAAAATCCAACCTGGTCCTCACACAACAGTTGGAGTTTATAGGAGTGCCATTAAGATTCAGTCTCAGAGATAGCATTACCACTATGCACGGTTCAGGTAATCTGGGAACAGGTCAGGCAGATCTTATATCTGTCACTTCTCCCGGTTCACTTGATTCTTCAAACCCTTGGATCCATGACCTCAGCCATTCAACTCATTCCCCTGGCAAGGTACCACATGCAGTTGTTACAGAGGACCCTACCAGTTCAATGGCTGGCTCTGTCTCAACCCATGTCCATACCCATAAAGCTGACACCTGTGTGCAGGAGACACCTTCTTTGGTGGCTTCAACCTCAAGATCTCATTCTAGCCAAGCTCTTTTCACTCCCTCCACCCAAGGCCACTGTGATCACAGATGCTTCCCTGTTGGTGTGGGGGGTATTTCTCCCTGTTGGTGTGGGGGTATTTCCAGGAGAACAGTGTCCAAGGCACATGGTCCCCCATAGAGATCAAGCTGCACATAAATGTCCTAGAGATGAGAGCAGTTCTTCTATCGCTGCAAGCTTTTCAAGGCTACCTCCCTCAGGGGATGACTGCAATTCAGACAGACAACATGGCTGTGGTCTGGTATGTTAAACAATAGGAAGACTACATTGTGCAGAGAGGCTATAACAGAATGGGAATGGGCGATGTCCTCTGGGTGCTTCCTTCTTGTGATGCATATATCCAGAGACTCAACATGTTGGCTGACCTACTCAGCAGATCTATCTTGAGTCCTCAGGAGTGGTCCGTCAATACCACAGTGGTGAAGCAGATTTTCGACCACTGGGGTCAACCATGTTGCAACCTCTTTGCCTCTCCAGCCAACCACAAATGCAGCAGATACTTCCCCTGACCCCCCCCATTGAGGGGGTCACAGAGGGACGGCTCTAGCCCATGATTGGCATCCAGGTCTCCTGTATGCCTATCCTCCTGTCCCTCTAATTCCCAGGGTTCTGCAGAAAATGCAATGCCTGAGGACATCTCTTATCTTCTTTGCCCCTTGCTGGCCCTGTCAACCATGGTTCCCCTTCATCAGGTCTCATCTGAAGTATCTGCCCTGGGTACTGGATCCTCAGCAGGATCTGATTTCCCATCCTTCAGGGTTTCTCCCAAATCTTCGGACCCTTTATCTAACTGCATGGTTTCTCCAATTCCAGTAATTTTAAAATAGTTCAGGCTGGCATCACCCATCAAGCGTATTATTCTAGGCTCCCATACACTTTTCATTAGAAAGGTTTACTGTAGCAAGTGGGAAAGGTTTTCCATCTGGGCCAAGAGCAGGAATCTGGATCCTTTTTGCTTCCGTTTCTGATATCCTTTTGTTTTTGTCCTCCCTTTTCCAAGCGGGAAAAAGTTTCTCTATGATCAAGCTTCAGCTGGAGGCGATTTCTAATTTTCACAAGAACAGTGACCCTATGTTTTCATCTAGGCTTTGCAAACCATTCATGAATGGGGTCTTCCTGCTTAGACTACACATTAAGGAATCTCTGACTAGGAGTCCCTTTGAGCTAGCTAGATCTTGCAATCTCAAATTCTTGTCCTGGAAAACGGCCTTCCTGGTTGCTGTTACTTCTGCTAGGAGGGTTCCTGAACTGCAAAGCTCTTTCCATTGCTCCTCCTTGCATGATTTTTCACAAGGACAGCAGCAACCTCCCCAAGGTTGGACACAACATTATGACCAAACAGAGAAATCTTCCTTGCTCCCTCTGTCAGGACTGACAGTAGTGGTTCATCATTGCCCAGTACCCACTGAAGGGTCCCCAACAGTTGCAGAGCACAAAGCTAACCCCTGGTCCACAGTTTCTATAGGTGTTACACTAGCGGGATCCAGGGTAAAGGATGACTGATCTAAGGAACAAGCTACAGCCACAGCAGAGCCACCCACCTGGGCTGCGGCAAATTGCTACCCTGCTGTGGTAGCAAAGGCTGTTTGCCTAACTTGTTCTTTACGTGGCTGAAAGAAAGATCAACTATGGGACTAGTAGTTTGTTCCACAATTAAGGTGAAAAAGGTGCTTTTGAAGTGTTTTTTTTTTTTTTTTACATAAACAGTAAAAAAGCACTTTAAAGAAATTGAAAATTTTACTGCGGAAAAAAAAAATGTTTATTTTACTTTTGGGGGCTGGCAAAGTTTTTTAAACAACTTCTAAAACTGACATGAACAAGTACACTCCCATTTAAAAGTACAGTTAAGTCTTGTTATTTATTTATTTTTTTTTTTGCGTAGAAGGTTTTCTCTCAAAATGGAACTTATCTGCCCAACAAAGGAACAGCACAATCCAACACCTAGAATCACCCATCTGGCCAGTATGCTATTCTGTAAACACAAGCAGCAAACACTGACTGAAGCTTCCCTTTAATCTGTGAAGCATTTGATATTCTATGTAATGGGTACAACACTGGCTGCAGACCAGTATACAAAGCAAGTCTGTCTCAATCAGTTAAAGTTAAATCGGCAAATTCTTCTCCTTTTCCCCATACATCCCTGCAAAGAGTATATGCAAAGGCAAAGCCCACTTCAGAACAAAATAAAGACTTCTGTTTTCTCAAGTTTACTTACTGTCATTTAGGCAGCAGGCCTTGCAGAAACAGCAATCTACAAACTCTGCTTCATCAAAAGATTCTCTTAACCATGCAGTGCACAGCGGTACAGTAAAAGGCTTGGAAATGCCAGAGAAATACAACATGAAACATGCAGACACCTCACAAGAACAAAGTACAGTACATCAGACACAAGATCAGTGGGTTGCCATTAAAGGAGAACAGTGGGATATTAAATCCGATTTCTATACCTGCAGTCTTTTTCTGTCCCTTTTATTTCATCCGACAAACAGAAATTCTTACCGCAGCGTTAAAAAAATATTCACTCCACTGTTTTTCCTCCTAGCCAGCCTCCTTTTCCATAGTATTTTCGTTTCAATTTGAAAATTAAGTTATCCCTTCCTGTAAAATCCTCTAGCTGGCTCTTAATTGTTGACGTCAGGGCAACTGCACTTCTGTAGTAGTTACCACGGAATTCCCTCCCACAAATAGACGTCAACACTCCCACATTAGAATGGCCTATAGAAGCAGGCAGAGAACCTCCCACTTATTGACGTCACAGCTGTCGTGTCCAGCCCACCCCAGTATCTACGGTGTGGAACTCCTTTTCTGTAGAAGTAAATTGCATCGAGTGCATTATACTGCTGGACTTCAACAACTTGGATTGCCTGCCTTGAACTTTGCTGCTCAGGTGAGTTTTTTTTAAATCTTATCAAGATAATTGTACAGCTAGTCTTCGTTTATATGCAGTTTTGGGGCCGTGACTTTTTTTGTTATCTGGCGTAGTTAAGCGATAGTTGTTGTTTTGCCTGCCACGTTATGTTTGCATTCTACTGTTTACTGCTCCTGGGTTATATTTAATGCCCTATTGACTGCTCGGTTCTGTTTCAGTACTGTTTTTCATGTGTATGTGTATGCTGCTTATTTCTTAAGTTTGTGTGTGTGTTCCGGTGAGTGTTTGCGGTTTTTTCGAGTCCCGAGTGCGTGAATTCGTGGAGTGCATGTGTGTGAATGCTAGCTTTTCTGTCAGGGTTGCCGTTTTCTTTTGTTAGGGTGCAAGTCCGGGTAAGTAACGGAGTAAGAATGAGTGAATGCAAGAGCGAGCGTAGAGTGTGTGCAAATGGTCAGTATGTTGATTTTTAGTCTGATACTGCTGTTTCTTTTGCTGTGCGTGAGTGAATGATGAGGGACAAGTGAGTGTATGTGTTTAAGTACCGGGAGGGACTAAATGCTTGATAAATA